>NC_053426.1:38543629-38757218 GCF_007990345.1 Gossypium hirsutum | reverse complement strand
TACTTCAGCCGATCATGATACCCGAGTGGAAATGGGATCGAGTCACAATGGACTTTGTGTCCGGACTACCATTGTCAACAAGTAAGAAGGATGCGATTTGGGTTGTTGTTGATAGACTGACTATGTCGGCTCACTTTATCCCCGTGCGTACGGATTTTTCATTGGATAAACTAGCCGAATTGTATGTTTCTCAGATTGTGAGATTACATGGAGTACCTATTTCTATCGTGTCGGATAGAGATCCGAGATTCACCTCGCGATTTTGGAAGAAATTGCAAGAAGCTTTGGGTACCAAGCTGCATTTTAGCACCACTTTTCATCCCCAAACCGATGGTCAATCCGAGCGGATAATTCAGATTCTCGAATATATGCTGAGATGCTGCATCCTTGAGTTTAGTGGTTCATGGGAACGGTATGTACCTTTGATTGAATTCGCTTACAACAATAGTTTTCAATCAAGTATTAAGATGGCACCTTACGAGGCTTTGTACGGTCGTAAATGCCGTACACCATTGTTTTGGACCGAGCTCGGTGAAAGTAAAACTTTCGGAGTTGATTTGATTAAAGATGCCGAACAGAAAGTAAAGGTAATCCGTGAAAGTCTGAAGGCAGCCACAGATCGTCAGAAATGGTATGCGGATTTGAAACGAAAGGACATTGAATATCAGGTGGGAGATAAAGTGTTCCTTAAAGTTTCGCCTTGGAAAAAGGTACTCAGGTTTGGCCGTAAGGGCAAGTTGAGCCCTAGATTCATTGGGCCGTACGAAATCTCCGAACGAGTTGGTCCGGTTGCGTATAGATTGATTTTGCCCCCTGATCTTGAAAAGATTCACGACGTCTTTCATGTTTTGATGCTTCGACGCTATCGATCTGATCCATCGCATATAATTAGCCCATCAGAGGTTGAAATTCAAGCCGATATGAGTTATGAAAAAGAACCAATGCGTGTTCTAGCTCGTGAAGTGAAAGAGTTGCGAAACAAAAGGGTTCCGTTAGTTAAGGTGTTATGGCTCAAACACGGGATCGAGGAACCTACTTGGGAAACCGAGAGCTCGATGAAAGAACGATACCCAAACCTATTTACCGGTAAGATTTTCGAGGACGAAAATTTCTTAAGTGGGGGAGAGTTGTGACAGCCCAAAATGACCCTAGTCGGGAAGTGGTTTCGGGACCACAAAACCGAGTCATAAAAATAATTGATTTCCATATTCTATGCTTATTGTGTGTGTACATGAGTATGTGGAAGTTTCATTCTCCAATTTTGCCAATTGCATGAGAAATTATTAAATAGGGATTGATATGAGACATGGTGAAAATATGATAGGCTAATTTAAAATGGTCTATTAATGCATGTTGTGAAAATGATGGGTTTGCATGTCAAATTACCCAAAATTTGAGCTAGTGGTTGGCCATGCTATGGGTGGAAACATGTTGGGAACATGTTGGCCTAGTGAGGTATGTAGGAAAAAAATAAAATAAGGGGCATGGGCATAAAATAATGAAAAGGAGTATGATGAATACAAAAAAAAATGTGTGTAGTTGTTTCCCCCCCCATTGCCGTGAGCTAAAGAAAAGAAAGGAGAAAATTTTTGTTCACCCTTTCTCATCTTCATTTAGCCGAAACTAGAAAGAAAAAAAACAAAGAAAAAAAATGCTCATCCTTTGGTTCATCCTTGGCCAAAAATTTTAAGGAGGAAGGAAGAAGAAAGGTTGAAGAGGTTCGGCCATGCATGTAGCTAGGCTAAGGTATGTTTGATGATGTTCCATGAGATGCATGCATGTTTTAGTTGTTAGCTTGAGTTCTACCTAGCCCATGGTCTAAATCTTGCTATGTGATGGAAATGACACTCGGCCATGGATGCATCATTCTTGGTTGATGTTTGATGTTGTGGTGATGAGGCATGAGGATGAGTTAAGATTCGGCCTAGGTAGAGTTTGTGTTAATGCCATTGCATGCTAAATATGAAGCTTGTTAATGATGCATGTGATGGTGGCTTGATGATTCTTGAACCTCCTTTTTAGCATTTTTGAGTGAGCACATATGTGCATTGGTTGCTAAATGGAGAAGAATCGGCTAGCAAGTTGTGTGCTAAGGCCGAATATAACTTTTGCATGTTAATGAGCAATGCATGTGTTAAATTGATAGAAAGGGAGAGGATGCTTTACTAGTGTATAAATGATATAAAGATTTTAGAAATTATTTTTGCTTAGGTGTATGTATGATTAGGTATATTCGGCCATATGAGTAAATATATAGATGATGTTAAATTTGATTATGTATAATGGGCCATATAGGGTACACATTGTGATATTAACTTTGATTCTCCATAATTGATCAAGTGGGTGATTAGTAAGGGTGATTGCCGAATATACTAACATACATATGCATGTGTCATTGGATTGTAAATATTTAGCAAGGCGGTTAAACTAGTTGATTTATTGATTAAGCTCAAGGAGTTAAAGGAGGAGAATCGAGCAAAGGCAAAGAAAAGATCATCGAGTAGCCGAGTTGGAACCATCTTACCCAACACAAGTAAGTCATTAAGCATATCTTTGGTATTGATTTAAAGGATCGTAATACCTATACCATTGTGTTTAATGAGATGAAATGTATACAAATGTATATGTAAGTAGAGATGAAATTTGTCGAATGTAAAAAGGAAGTGAAGCCTATTGAGTGGCTGGTTTTCGGCACTAAGTGTGCGGGCAATAAGTGTTCACGGTCATGAGATTGGCACTAAGTGTGCGGGTTTAAATTATACAGCACTAAGTGTGCGAGTTTAAAGTACATGGCACTAAGTGTGCGTGGTTGATTATTAAGCACTATGTGTGCGAACCCAATATATATTTTCTATAAATTATTTACATTAAGGGTGCGACCTTACCGAGTCGATTTTGGACAGCGGAAAAGGTAAGTGTGCGAACTTGAAATGCATGGCACTAAGTGTGTGAGTTTAAAGTGCATGGCACTAAGTGTGCGCGGTTGATTATTAAGCACTATGTGTGCGAACCCAATATATATTTTCTATAAATTATTTACATGAAGGGTGCGACTTTACCGAGTCAATTTTGGACAGCGGAAAAGGTAAGTACCTTGAGTTCATGGCTAATAGGCGCTATGTTTATATTTGGAGTTGAGCTTGGTAAGTTTTGAACCTATGTGACGATTATAGTTGAAGTCACGTACATAAGGTTCATTGTGGAATAGGTGAAAGTTCGTTTAATTGTATGATTATAACGAAAATAAAATGATGTATGAAAGGCCAATGTAGGACTTGGTATGAGATTGAACCATAGGGTTTAAGGAACTATGGTATAGTTTGGTATGGATGGAGTACTTAACCTCATTTCATTGTTTCCTGTTGTGATAATTTTATTAATGGATGGTTGTGGAATGCTTATGGCTTACTGAGTTATATACTCATTCGGTGTTTGCTTGTCACCTATTCTAGGTTTCTTGGACTCGTCTCTTTTTGCGTGATCGTGCCGTCGTCGAAGTCATCACACCGGCTAGCAAGTTTTGGTACTTTCTTCTTAGTCGGCTTAGGAGAACATTTCGGCATGTATAGGCTATTATGTTGTGTTTGAACTTTGGTATGTAAACTTTTAGCCATGCGAAAATGACATAAATGTTCGGTTGGGTTTGGTTTCATAACGTTAGGTCGTAAATCTTGATAATTCGACCTTTTTATGCCATATGACATGGTTGATTATTTTGGTGTTAAAATTCATGATATGGCAATAGTGTAGTAGGGGATGTTTGACAATGATTAGCCTTTGGCATGGCTAGTCATGATCATAATTTGTGATATGTATGACGAATTACTAGTTAGATCAAGGAGAAATCACGAAATGGGCATAGTTGCTTTCGTAACAGATGCTGGCAGCAGCAGTGACGTGAGATTGAAAAATCACTAAAAATAATAGGAGTGGAATAAATTGATGAATAAATTATGTATTCGAAGCTCAATGAGTCTATTTTCATATAGAAGCAACGAAAAGATTATATGGACAGTCTGTTAAGAGATATTCAGGTTCTCGTGAGACAGGGCCAGAACGGTTTCTGGATTCCCTGTTCCGACTTTGGAAATTCATTATAAATTAACCAGAGACAATTAGGAGTCATACCATATATGGATAGATTCCTCTCTGAGTCTAGTTTCTATAGAAACAAACGACATCAGTATTGAAGCTCTGTGCAGGGAGATATCCAGGTCGTAATGCGCAAAGGTCAGTGTAGTCGATCCCTGTAACATGGGAGACTTTGACTAATAAACTGTACTAATTGGCCCGACCAAAAATTCTAGAAAAAAATATGTAGATGGGAATATGAGTCTAGTTTCAGGGAAAAATCACGAAACTGATTTTCGAGTTGTGAAACTCAAGATATGATTTTTAAAGCGACTAGTACGCAGATTGGCAGTGTCTGAGAAATATTTTTATAAAGGGTTTAAAGTCTGTTAACATCTCGTGTTCGACTCCGGTGTCGGTCTCGGGTTCGGGGTGTTACAAAAAGAACATTTATAGCCTCTTCATTTGCCTCAACATAAGGGGTCTTGCTGGTAACTGTCGCTATGATGTCCTCTTCTGCATTGATGGTTATTAAGCGACCATCTGTCACTAACTTCATTTTTGGTGCAATGAAGAGGCACAGCTCCTGCCGAGTGTATCCATGGTCTCCCCAATAAACAATTGTAGGAGGGCTTGATATCCATCACTAGGAAATCAACTTCATACGTATTCGGCCCAATTTCCAGAGGGATATCAATTCGTCCCATTACTTTTCTTTCAGTTCCATCAAAGGCTCTTACCACATTATGACACGTTTTCATATGCGAACTGTCAATGGGCAATCTGTTCAAGGTGGATAGCGGCAGGACGTTCAAAGCAGTCCCATTATCCATGAGTACACTTGGAATTGTGTATACAGGGCTTTTGTTGACCCTATGCCCCCAGGTGGAATCTCATCATCATTGAAATAGATGAAATTATCAGCACTGATATTACTTACCAACCGGTCTAACTTATTAACAGATATGTCGTGTGTGACATATGTCTCATTAAGTATCTTCAACAATGCCTCCCGATGCACCTCAGAACTTAGAAGCAAGGCTAATACTGATATGCGCGCTGATTACTTACGCAACTGCTCGACCACACTATATTCACTATGCTTAAGGAACTTTAGAAATTCCTTGGCCTCCTCCTCCCTTACTGGCTCGTTGATGGGTACTTCGCTCTTTTCTCAACATCAATATCTTTTGTTTTTGTGGGCTCCACTCTGATACCCCCCTCATCATAACGTTTCCCACTTCTTGTATAGGAACCTTCATTCTGCACATCCCTAGATGCACTGGCTATACTCTCCTCTTTGGGTACTGTTACACCACAGTCGTAACTCCATGGCACCCTCTTGTCATCTTTGTAGGGGAAAGGCGTGGGTTTATGGATGACTACTTTGGGCCTGTTTTGCGCCCCCCCACTTCATTAGTCCCTGGCAAGGAAATAATAATTCTTGGCCGATTGGTTCCTTGTTGTACATCTTCTAATGCGCTTATTTCTCTTTCATAAGAGCTACCTTCAAAATTTTGTAGCTCTTTATTATCAATGAAGCCTTGTACCAAGTCTTTGAATTCTTCACAATTTTGGATCTCATGACCCTCCCTTCCATGGAACTCAAAGTAGTCCCCCACTTATTCTTTTCCTTCCTCAGAGGTTATTATCCCTCTCTTCGCCATCACATTCCAAATTATTCTCAAAGGCGTCTTTACTTCAGTGACATTTTCCTTTATCCTTTTTTCACTAGCCTTACTAATGGCATTCATTCCTTGATGGTCATGGTTTGGCAAAGGGTTCTCAGTACTTGGGGTACTCTCAAATTTCAAAACCCCATTCTTGATCAATCTATCTACGGCTTTCTTGAATCCAATACAATTTTCAATTGAGTGCCCCGATATTCCAACATGATACTCACATCTAGCATTTGCATCGTACCATTTAGGATATGGAGGCTGTAATGGTTTCAAGTGGAAAGGGGCTATAGCATGTGCATCATATAAGTTTTGATAAAGCTCCCGATATGTCACAGGTATAGGTGTAAATTGCATCCTCTCATGCCTAGTGCTAGATTCCTGCTTTTGAGAGCCCTGTTGCCCAACTGTGGCTACTTTGGGTTGACTAACCGTGACTACTTTCGAATTGAAGCTGCTTGTGTTGTTCACCTCATTGTCTTTTCTTCTTTGGGCCGATCTTTTGACCACTTCCCCCTCAATTTTACCACCCCTTATGGCGTTCTCAATCATCTCTCCTGCCATAACTATATCCGCGAAACTTTTCGTGGTGCTTCCAATCATGTGAGTGATGAATGGCACTTTCAAAGTGTTGATAAATAACATGGTGGTTTCCTTTTCTAACAATGGTGGTTGTACTTGCATTACCACCTCCCTCCATCGTTGTGCATATTGCCTAAAAACTTTCATTAGGCTTTTTCTCCATATTCTAAAGTGTGATCCTGTCCGGCGTCATATCAGTCACATGGTTATATTGTTGCATGAAGGCTTGTACAAATTGCCAAGTCTTGCATATACTCAGCAACCTCTCGAATCTGGGCTATGGCCTCTCCAATGACATGATCCCTTTCTCTGACCTGTCCTCTAGCCTGATGTAGCTCTCCCTTTAGATAATCTTCTTGTGCCTTGAGCTGCTCAACCCGAAGTTCACCATCATGCAATGCTACCTCCAAATCCTCGACCTTGCTCTTTAGCTCCTTTAACTCGATCGTAGAATTATGGTTTTGGTGCCAACGCAGGGATCTTCCAAGCTCAATCACCTTAGTCTTTAATCCTTTATTCTCTTCCTCTAATGTCAAATTCTGCACTTGCATCTCTTGGAACTTCCTCTCCCAATACTCGGCTCTAGCCTTTTCCTTTTGAACTTCTTTCTGCAACTACTCCGAAGATCCTCCTACTCTCGCCCTTCTCAAGGATACTTGTGCCCTTTTGTAATGCTCTTTTAGATCATCTCGATCTTCCTCAATCTTCCTCTTTTCTTTCCTTTCTTTCTCAGCCTCCATCTTTTGAACCTCGACGTCCAAACTCAAGTACATCTTCTCTTCTTCGAGCTTTGCTATCCTTTTCTCAAACTCCGAGCTTTTTCTCTCGAACTCCTGCTTCATAATTTCTAACTCTGAGGGCCTTGCTCGCAATATTCCTCTATTGGTCGAGCTCCTTCCATATTCGGCTTAGGGATATTATCATTCACCCTTCTGCCTCTCCATTCAACAAATTCTGGCGTGGTAGTAGGGCTAATAACTATTCCTTTCAATCGACAAGTCTTCTTCCAAGCACTAGAAATTTCGCTAACCCTCCTCTTGTAATCGGCTCCTCTGTATACAAATTCACTTTGAGCCAACCCATGAGTCGCTGGCACGAACTGTCTCAACCCATGCTGCCTTAGTACAAGCAATGGGGCATAACCAATGGCACCCCAAATTCCCAATAGGGGTACCCAATCAAAACTGCCACATCGGTAAAGAACCTCGCCAGGCCTTATCCATGGAGCCCTCCACTCGACATCTTTCGACAAAAGATTCTGAAATAGCACCATCCAATTTTCTTCTGGCACATCAACTCTCCTAGCTGAAGCTACTATATCTTTCAACGGTGAATAATCCTCGAAGAAAATCCGACAAACCACCCTATCTATCAACCGAAAATGACTGTAGAACCAAGCCAAAAGTAACTGAGCACATCCTATAAACCTGCCAGCACCAGCCCTCCTACATGCACCTAAAGACCTGAATGTTTCTGCCAGAATTGCAGGAACAGAAGTGACCTTTTTACTGAGTCGATGAAAAAGATCCGTGGTTGCCTCATCCACATATCCCAAAGCCCTAGGGAAAACCATCAATCCATATAAACTTAAGGCAAAAACATCAATCCATAATATAATTAATATAGAATAATATAATAAATATAGGACTAAATTTAGAGTTTAGCAAAATTAATGGGCAAATTTTGAAAGGAATAAAACTGAAATAAGGTCCTATTTGAAACACACGTAAAATAAAAGAGACTCATCGGGCAAATCACCCTATTCCCAATACGGCGCCGTTTCCAGAATGTAGTAGCTGTTGGACTAAATTGAAACTAAAATAAAACAATAGGGCCAAATCATAAATAAAATAAGGCGTAATTATAAATTAAAAAAGGATGGAAGGATCAATTGGGTAATTAACCCAATTTCCAAAACACGCAGATCCTTCCCGGGTAATCGGGTCAACGCGCGGATCCCCTTCTTAATACGACGTCATTTTAAGCTTATTGAATTAGGCTGAAACGGCGTCGTTCTGCTAAGGCTATATAAGCCAAAATATAACCAAAAAAATCATTTTGAAATCCTTTTTAGAAAAAACACCTGAAGAAATCCTCTAAAGCTTTCCTACCCTCTGAGCTCTGGCCCTAGGCCAGTTTGCTCTATTCATTGGGCCTCTATGTCCAGTCTCGCGCGCCGTCACTGACTCCGCCATACACGACGGTCGAGATCTGAAAAAATTCATTTTTCGGTGCCAATCTAAAAGGTAGATTTCTCCCCTCTATTTTGATGTAATGCATGCATGCTGTTTATAAGTAAATAAAAATAAAAAAAGGTAAAGTAAGAACAATCGGTCACCTTTGTTTCTCTGCGAAATAGTTCTAGTATATTATTAAAAATACTCACTGTACAGTATTTTTTGGTGTATTCTCCTATATCCCTTGCCTCCCCCTTTTTACAGATTTGAGGAATGGCTTTATAGCCTTATTCCACTTCCTATTTTGGAAAGAAATCGAAAGATTTCTTTCCAAACCCTATTCTAATCTCTTTTCTTTGATTTATTTCCTTTTCTTGTAGGTGAATCACGAAGATTTCGTTCAAGCACCCCTGACCACGCGCTGATGGGGCTAGCACTGGATTGTGGGGTATGATGATTCTGACGTAATTCACGCGCTGATGGTGGAGCGATGCATGGTGGTGAAGTTGAAGGGTCACAGCGCTGATAGACAGAGCATTGTTGACTGTCTTGATTCGGGGAATTGGATAGATGCTCCACGAAGCTTCCAGAAGACATTGCGATGCCAGAAGGAATAGGTAGAAACCCTAGGGTTTCATGCCTGGGTGTAATGAGTTGGGCCAGTTGGGCCACTTTAGTCCTGAGTCTATTTAGGTCTAGGTTTGCTGTATTTGGGCTACGAGACTGCTTTGGGTTTTGGGTAGCAACAGTGGGCCAATGTAAATGGACTGTTATATTAACTGTTTAAAAATAATTATTTATTTATTTATTTTCAATTTCAATTCTCGGGCAAATTTTGGTTACTACAAGCATGTTGAGTAACACAAGTATGTATGCCAAGCTCATGAGAAATGATTTCAGTTTATGATGCACCTTTAGTGAAGATGTAAATAGGTAATTCATGCTTATGAGAATGATTTTGTAATGACCTTGTGATTATAGGTCTATACATATGATGTATGAATATGTAACCTTACCAATGTGGTGAAAGTGAATTAATATGGTGTGATAAACTTAGTATCGCTAATTCACACTAAAATAGTTTTGGACAGCAGCCATAGTCCAACTTTGAAAATCCACAAAAAAATTGTGGAAATTGGGTCAGAGGATAAATAAAATATTAAATTAGAGCCTAATGAGTCTAATTTCACATAGAAGAAATGTTGTAAGCAAACGAGTTTTATATTATGAAATATTTAAATTATTGTGAGACAGAGTCAGAATGACTTTGAAATCCCCTGTTCTAATTTGAGAAAATAATTAAAAATTGTAAAAAAATAGTTATGAGTTATAATTTATATTATTAGAATTATTAATGAGTCTAATTTGAAGAGAAATAGACAGGAACATCATCCGAGTCCCTTATTATGAGATAATTAATTTTTAGTTAAGAGGGGTCAGAACTGTCAGACAGCAAAAAAGGGTAACTTTAAGGAATAAACTATACTAATTGGATGAACCAAAAATTTTAAAAATTTAATGGTAATAAGATATGTAAGTCTAGTTTTTTAGGGAAAATTAGTGTAACTTAATTTGGAGTTCTATAGCTCTAGATATAAATAATTTAGTGACTGTGACTCGAGAAAACAGCTTGGCTGGAACATGAGTAAAAATGCAAATAGGGTTGTATTACCATGAGAAGCAAGTTGATAAGTTACTTATTATTTTCATATGGTTTTACTAAGCTATAAAGCTTACTCCATTCCTTTCCTTTCCTTTAGTGTTTTTAGGTTAACTCGGAGTTGGAGATCGTCGGAGGCAGCATCACACTATCAACTCGCTACCTTTGGAAAAAATGAAGTATATATTAGAATTTTCAAGTGAGTGGCATGTACAGGGATCTAGTTGATTGACATGCATTATTTTGCTTTGGCCAAATGTGTTGGCTTAGATTGAGTTATATGCATATGGCCATGAGATGTGGCTCATATTGATTATGGCTTGTAAGCCTAGCTATTCATGTCATGTCTAATGTTTATAATGTGATTATGTTTGTTTGCCATGCATGGTTAGTAATATGACATGTGTGTTGGATGTATGCTCCATGACCAATTGAGGTGGTCATAGCTATGTGGTAATTGTATGTTATATACACAACGTGATAATGATTGAACATGAGTGCTTGATGGATAAGTTGGTAACCATAGTATAATGGTAAAAATGGTCATCAAAATGACCAGTCTTATGAATGTGAAGTAAGGAATCTAGACTTGGTATTGCATGGGTAGATGCATTACTTGTAAGAAGATTTGTTAATGTTAAGGATATATCTTAATAAAGAGTGTTTAATTACTAAAATGATGCCATGATTTGCGATTTTGATGTGCATAAGGTTGTAAGAGATTATGGGTAACATGAAGGCTTGGAAAATAGCCTAAGTGTTGGCCACACGGGCTGAGACACGACCGTGTGTCTCAAGCGTGTGAGGGCCACTGCCTGGAGACACAGGTGTGTGGCCCGACCGTGTGGTTCGATGTACATGCTAAAGTCATAAACAGAGAGTTACACGATCTGAGGATACGGGCGTGTCCCTATATCCGCACGGTCGTGTGACCCTATTTCTTGGGAAAATTTCCTATGTTTTCCTGAAACTTTTCAAAGTTTTTGGTTTAGTCCCGAATCAACTCCGATGAACGTTTTGGGCTTCGTAGACCCAAATAAGGGACGACATGCATGTGTTTGAAAGGTTTTGAATTAAAAGAGATTTTATGGCTCGGTTTTTCCATGAATGTGTATGTTTAAGTCTGGTAATGTCTCATACCCTACTCTGGCATCGGACATGGGTAAGGGGTGTTACATTTAGTGGTATCAGAGCATAGTTTAGCCAGTTCTCGGATTAACTTAGCACGTGTTAGAGTCTAGCTATTCATGCCACAAGTTTGTGATAGTGTGATGTCTCCTAACGTGAATGAGAACTATCTTGTGTGGGCAAGTTACTCTCCAACTAAGCTACACCCGATCACGTAGATAATGATGCTAAAGTATTCAATAAAGTGCAGTTATGAAGAGTTGAAATTCGGAAAGGTATGAACAAGAATTCGTGAAACATATATGTACACATTTGTGAGATGAGAAACATGAAATAGGATGTGTACATGGTATAATGAGCTTATCTATGATTGATTGATTATCCCATGGTGTATATGATTGATTTGTTCGAGTGAATACATGTGTTTAGATAACTGGAAAGTTGGCGTAAAACGAATATGAATGTCGGTCTGTCTGAAATGAATGATATGATTTTGATGATGTTGCTATAATGATGAAAGTTGTGTTACATGTGTATGTATATGAGAGTCGAGTTAGAGGCCCTAGGACCTCATCCCTTTACCAGAGTGGTGTATTGTAATGGAATTTCACGAGAATTGCGCTGAATAAATTCAAAAGTATGAAAGGAAAGAGTTCAGTAGAGAAATATCTATAAACACGATTAGAGATTGAGAATGAGTTGATAAGTAAGCATGAGCTAGAAAAGTATTAGGTTGACATAAAGATTATGTGAATTATGCACTGTCACAGTTAGGGAAGAAACGTACTTTGGTAAATCGAATTACTCAGGTACGAGGTTGAGAAAGTGTAACAATTTGGGATTTGTAATGACAGAAATAGTTAGAGGAATAATATTTGAAACATGAAATGTCTGAGTATGGAAATCATTGTGAGTAGATGATGACTATCTCTCTTGATATATGTAACACCCCTATAACCCGTATCCGTTGCCGGAGTGGGTTATGAAGAGTTACCGATCCAAAACACTACATTTGTACATTCTCATTTACATAAGTTCATTAGCAATTATATGCATAGCAAACACAATCAAAGATCGAAATTCAAACTTATACCGACATTCAAAAGTTACCATATTCACATGGCTTATATACAACAACATCTCAAAATATCATTCACTTAAGTCTATTCTATACATGCCATACGAATTCCAAAACATAATAGTACCAAAACGATAGATAGTGTGACGAGTTGCTGACGACCCCGAGCAAGTGGCTGGAGTCAACGATCTATAAAACAGAGAAACATAACAAACGGAGTAAGCTTTTATAAGCTTAGTAAGTTTTAAGCAATGCAAACAAATATACTTAATTATAAATCGATCATTCAATTTATCAAATAACATTTTCTAAGTATTGCTGTAACGCCCTCACACCCGAGACAATTTATTAATTAAACAACTCAAACAATTTATTTTTAAAATTTCCAGACAAGCTGGCTAACTGCGTCACAGTCGCTTAAAAATTCATATCTCAAGTTCTGAAACTCGAAATTAAGATTCGTAAATTTTTCCTAAAACTAGATTCATATATATATCTACTAATTTTTTTCTAGAATTTTTGGTCAGGCCAATTAGTATAGTTTATTAGTTAAAGTCTCCCCTATTTCAGGGTTCGACTACTCTGACCCCTGTGTATTACGAATCAGATATCTCTCTGTACAGAGTTTTAATGATTATTCTGCTTGTTTCTCATAAAACTAGGCTCATTAAGGAATTTTTGTTTGAAATGGGGGTTTAAACTAGAGGTCTTTAAATGGTAAATAGACCATCATATTTTGGTATGGACAAAACAAGACATGGAAGGGTAAATTTAAGGGTTAGCCAAAAAGGCATTTTGGTTATTTGGGTGTTTTAAGGCATAAAAGACAAAATAAAAGCCCAAAAATTTGCTCATCTTCTTCATATGGCTACCGAAATTTACATGACTCCATGCCTACGGTTTCAAGCTTTTTAAAGCTCAATTGTATGTGCATTTTGAGCCCCGTTTTTAATTTTCTTCGTATTTTTGAGATCCTAAAAGCTTAACCTTTCTATTTCTACCATTTATTTGCATGAAAAATGAAGTTTAAAAAAAATTAACTCATGCTAGATAATTGTGCATTTTGATGTTTAATGGTAGAATAAGGATGCTTGAGGTTAGGAGAACGATTTTTGTTAAGTGATTTTCATTGAAAATGGTTAAAACAGGTTAATTAGTAAAAGTTGTTAATGTTTATAAAAGCATGAAATAGTGAGAATTTGAGGTTTCCATAGAAGAGAAAAATGTTCAGCATGTCTTAAATCTTATAGGAATCTAATAAATTTCAATTTCCGATCCTTGAGGTAAATTCGTAATTATGCAAAAGTTTAGTGGCAAAAATGTAAATTTTTTCAAAATATGTTTTAGGTCTGAAATGATTAGTACATTAATTAAATGAGTAAATTTCATCATTTTAGATCAAGAAAATCGAGATTTGGGCTTAAATCGAGAAAGTACGTGGTTAAAGACAAAAATAGAATAATTAGCCGAAATTTCATTTGAGGTAAGTCCGTGTGATTAAATGAGCATGATATTTATGCTATTGTTATTATACTTAAAAATCTATCTTGTCATGATTGTATTAAAGTTTATGTTGATGATATTGTATAGGAGAAAGTGATGTCAAATGTAAATGACATTTATGTGTTGATTGAATGCTTGGAGATTTGATGGAATATGATATTCCATTGAAACGAGTAAATTGTATGTAGATAATACAATTACATTGTTATTATTATGTGTTGAATTGATATAGCATGAAATGCTTGATTGTGGAAATGAGAATGCATAATGATAATTGAGATAGTAGAATTCCCTTTTGAACCATAGAGAATAAATCGGATATTCATGCCATTACATATAGGTTATTGTGAGCTAGTGTAAGACCAAATCTAGGACATGACATCGACATTGAGATGAGTGCTAGGGTAATACATGTTTGGGGCATGGCATTGGCATGGATATGTGAGAGCTAGTGTAAGACCATGTCTGGGACATGCATTAGCTACAAGATGTGTCAGTGTAAGACCATGTCTGGGGCATGGCATCGGCACGGGTATGTGAGAGCTAGTGTAAGACCATGTCTGGGACATGTTGTCGGCCTCGATTTTGATAGTCAGTGTAAGACCATGTTTGGGACATGGCATCGACTTGATGGATGAGCTAGTGTAAGACCATGTATGGGACATGGCATCGACCTCAATTTTGATAGTTAGTGTAAAACCATGTCTGGGACATGGCATCGACTTGATGGATAAGCCAGTGAAAGACCATGTCTGGGACATAGCATTGGCATTATACCCTATGTTTGAGGCTTAGTGAATATTCGATAGCTTTCCGAATGGTTCAACGTGAGAGTTATGGTTTAAGCTAAACGAGAAAGGTTATGACCATATTGTGAGTGGTACAGGTACTTACTTGAAATTGATGAGATGTGAATTCAATTCATGTTATATGATTACTAAGAAATGAAAATGAGCATGTTGAGTAACACAAGTATGTATGCCAAGTTCATGAGAAATGATTTCAGTTTATGATGCACCTTTAGTGAAGATGTAAATAGGTAATTCATGCTTATGACAATGATTTTGTGATGACCTTGTGATTATAGGTCTATACATATGATGTATTAATATGTAACCTTACCAATGTGGTGAAAGTGAATTAATATGGTGTGATAAACTTAGTATCGTTAATTCACACTAAAATAGTTTTGGACAGCAACCATAGTCCAACTTTGAAAATCCACCAAAAATTGTGGAAATTGGATCAGAGGATAAATAAAATATTAAATTAGAGCCTAATGAGTCTAATTTCACATAGAAGAAACGGTGTAAGCAAAAGAGTTTTATATTATGAAATATTTAAATTGTTGTGAGACAGAGTCAGAATGACTTTGAAATCCCCTGTTCTAATTTGAGAAAATCATTGAAAATTGTAAAAAAATAGTTATGAGTTATAATTTATATTATTAGAATTATTAATGAGTCTTTGAAGAGAAATAGACAGGAACATCATCCGAGTCCCGTATTATGAGATAATTAATTTTTAGTTAAGAGGGGTCAGAACTGTCAGACAGCAAAAAAAGGTAACTTTAAGGAATAAACTGTACTAATTGAATAAACCAAAAATTCTAAAAATTTTATTGTAAGAAGATATGTGACTCTAGTTTTAGGGAAAATTACTGGAACTTAATTTAGAGTTCCGTAGCTCTAGATATAAATAATTTAGTGATTGTGACTTGAGAAAATAGCTTGACTGGAACATGAGTAAAAATGCAAATAGGGTTGTATTACCATGAGAAATAAGTTTATAAATTACTTATTATTTTTATACGGTCTTACTAAGCTATAAAGCTTACTCTCTTCCTTACCTTTCCTTTAGTGTTTTCAGCTTAGCTGAGAGTTAGAGATTGTCAGAGGCAGCATCACACTATAAAGTCGCTACCTTTGGAAAAAATGAAGTAAATATTAGAAATTTTCAAGTGAGTAACATGTATAGGGATCTAGTTGATTGACATGCATTATTTTGCTTTGGCCAAATGTGTTGGCTTATATTGAGTTATATGCATATGGTCATGAGATGTGGCTCATATTGATTATGGCTTGTAAGCCTAGCTATTCATGTCATGTCTAATGTTTATAATGTGATTATGTTTGTTTGCCATGCATGGTTAGTAATATGACATGCATCTTGGATTTATGCTCTATGACCAATTGAGGTGGTCATAGCCATGTGATAATTGCATGTTATATACAAAACGTGTGTAACGCCCCAATTTTTGGGTTTTCTGTGTTTCTGTGATTTTTAAAATTTGTGTGGGTTCTGGTTGGTTAATATATATATTTTAGTAGGTTAGTGGGCCTTTGGAAGGCCCAAACTTAAGTTAAATCTGTGGTAGTCTTCGGAATTTTAATTTTATGAACAGGTGATGCAATTGGCGTTTGGGCTTTTAAGAGTAAAGGGGTAAAAGATGACACAAAAAGGAGTGTGGTGTAGTGGCAAGGTGCTGCCACTTAGGGGACAAGGAAGTGACGCCATAGAAGAAGCAAGGGGTCCAAGGTTCAAGTCTTGGCTCTTGCAATATATTTTGGTTTTTCTTTTCAATAAATCTGGAAGCAAGTAGGTGCGCTTTAAAGTTTAATGTGTTGGATTTATGACACAAATGAGTTGATGGCCTAGTGGTGGTGGCGTGAGTTGGCATGTGAGAGGACTTTGGTTCGAATCCCTTGGCACGCAAAGGTTGATTATTTTGCTATGTTGGGATGGCAAGAGTTGGTGTTGGTTTTAAACTCTGGTGATGGAGGGATCCCACATTGGGAAGCTAACATAAGAGTAGATGGAGAGCTGGCTTTAAATAGAGCAAACCATGAGGAGAGTAGGCATACCCTTCTTGGCTGATCCCTTTCACTTTGTGACGTGTTCGTTTGGGTTGGGCGTCAGCTAAGAGTGTTTGGAGCGCAGATTAACTGCAGTCTCCTAACAGGTGTGTATTTCTCATTACTCTAGCAGTAGGACGGCTATTTCGGGCCGCGATGGGCTGAAATGGGCCATGTGGTCCCAATGGGTCCGTAGGCCCAAGTGGATAAGTTGTAGAATTACCGAAATACCCCTGTAGGGTAGAATTATTGAAATACCCCTGTAGGGTAGAATTATCGAAATAACCCTGTAGGGCAGAATTATCGAGATACCCTTGTGGGGTAAAATTACGATTTTACCCCTAGGGTTATTTATTTTGAAAAGCATGATGTTCTGTTTCTGTATACGTATGCCATGACATATTATTTCTATTGCATGGGACATGGGTTTATATTGATGGAGGAAGCGTTCTGGCAGCCTCGCTGTAATCTGGTGGCCTCGCCACATATATCTGTTCTGGTGACTTCGTCACAATATCTGGCAGCCTTGCTGCAATCTGGTGGCTTCGCCACATATATATATCTGTTCTGGTGGCCTAGCCACAATATCTGTATCTGGTGACTTCGTCACAAAATCTGGCAGCCTCGCTGCAATTTCTATGGTGTGTAGCGGTTGGATGGGTCGAGTAGTCTCCCCACATGGTGTAAGGTTGGTACGGGGGTGTTATGGATGGCTCTGGGTTGGGATTTCTGCATTCATGATATATTTGTTCTGTATCTGCTATGGGCCTATGGGTTTCATTCTGATTTCAGTATTGGGCCAAGGCCCAGATAAGTTTGACTCTGAGGTTTGATCTGTTTTGGGCTATGGTTGGGTTATGTTACACACTGAGTTTACCGAACTCACCCTTTATTTTCATCTCTGCAGGAAATCCCCAACCATAGTGGGCTTGGAGCCGTGAGGGATTCGGAGTGGCCACATCATCTGCAAAGTTGGTTTTTCTAAGTTAGTTTATTTTTATTATTTTTATATTCTGATTTAATTTTGGGTTTTAAGTTGTAATAAGGCCGCTATTTAAATTTATTTTTCCGCTATGGTTTTACTTTCTGATTATATTTATACTATGTCGAAACTGCTAGTGTTAGGCTGTGCGGGTTTTCAAAATTAATAAAAGTTTCCAAGACTCAACAAGCACAACAAATGGATAGCCTAAAGATTGATAAACCGGCTTTTCATTCAACTGCTGTTTTTACAAAGACCACCCCAATCACTTAAACCAACGAATGCATACTAAGTCGTAAGTCCATGTGACACGTCAGATCTGGCCATAACGTCTGGGTCGGGTTTGGGGTGTTACAACGTGATAATGATTGAACATGAGTGCTTGAGGGATAAGTTGTTAACCATAGTATAATGGTAAAAATGGTCATCAAAATGACCAGTCTTATGAATGTGAAGTAAGGAATCTAGACTTGGTATTGCATAAGTAGATGCATTACTTGTAAAGAGACTTGTTAATGTTAAGGGTATATATTAATAAAGAGTGTTTAATGACTAAAATGATGCCATGATTTGCGATTTTGATATGCATAAGGTTGTAAGAGATTATGGGTAACATGAAGGCTTGGAAAATAGCCTAAGTGTTGGCCACATGGGTTGAGACACGACCGTGTGTCTCAAAGGGACACGGCCTGAAGGCCCAGCCTTGTGGCCCGGCCGTGTGGTTCAATGTATATGCTAACATCATAAATAGAAAGTTACACGATCTGAGGATACGGGCGTGTCCCTATGTCCACAAGGGCGTGTGACCCTGTTTCATGAGAAAATTTCCTAATTTTTCCCGAGACTTTTCAAAGTTCTCAGTTTAGTCCCGAATCAACTCCAATGAATGTTTTGGTCTTCGTAGACCAAAATAAGGGACGACATGCATGTGTTTGAAAGGTTTTGAATTAAAAGAGATTTTATGGCCCAGTTTTTGCATGAATGTGTATGTTTAAGTCCGGTAATGTCTCGTACCCTTTCCGATGTCGGACATGGGTAAGGGGTGTTACAAGGACCAACTCGATAGAAGATATAAATATTAAAGGGCTAAATTTGTTGTTAGACCAATAAAAAAAGGCCACATCAAACTTTTGTTATCAACTTAAAAATATTATAACATCCCAAATGTTAGCTTAATAGGAATGAAAAATTATTTCAGAGATGAGTAATTGGCTTAGTGATTAAATAAAACATGAGGAAGCTATAAATTAAATTTAGGTCCCAAGTTCAATTCCCTTCCTTTGTAAATAATTTAATTTTGCAAAAATCTCCTCTTTCTTTGTGTGCCATCCATACCTAGTTAAACCTAGGTATACATACTACTTTTAGTTAATTTGATTAGCCCTTAATTTTTTTACTCCACCCTAGCTACTCCTCCTTCTTCGTCTCCTCTCTTCTTTATAAATTTTTCTTTCTTTTCCTCTTATTGCCACCGTCCAAATCACATTGAACCACCATATTCTTTTTCTTTTTATTTTCCATAAGATCTTGAGTCATTCTCCCCTCCTTGCTGCCATTTTTCTAGTCATAAATTTGAAATCTTTGACCTCCAAGAACGATCCGCATTGCCGTACTCTCTTCTAGCTTGTGTGAGTGCCTCTTTTCTTTAATTTTCTTGATGAATCTTTCAAGGGAATACCCAAATTTTTAGATCTAGAATTGAGGGAAATTTTAATGATTTTATGGGTATTTTTCCAACCTTTAAAAGTGTTTTCAATTGGCCTTTTAAATCAACCTCGATTTGCCACCGTTGGTGGTGGTACGCCGCACCTAGAGGCATAAAAAGGGGGCCGCCATTTTCTTTAAAATTTTCCCATCTCTTTCAAGCAATATTTTTGTCCCAAGAACTCTTAACAATTAGCCTTTAATCATATGTGTAACACCCCTAACCTGTATCTGTCACCGAAATGGGGTTACGAGATATTACCAGATGAGACACAAATTCTGAACAATCGTATGCATACACTTGCTCAAACTCTTAAACCAATCAAATATTAACATATATAACTTGTAATAGCCCAGTTTAGACCCTAGTCGGAATAGTGGTTTCGAAACCATAAATCTGAGGTCGTAAATTTTTTTATATATTATTTTATGTGTTTACAGCATGTTAGAATGCATGGGTGAAATTTTCATGAATTAATTTTACTGATTGGTTGTCTAATTTGATAAAAAGCACTTAATCGCGTAAAATGCCAAAGTGACTTTCTATTTGTTAAAAATACTAATTTTCTATGGCCTATTAATTTATAAGTCCCTAAAATGATATTTGGCCACTATATAGGTAAGTGGACAGTAATGGACCACCATTAAAAGGTTTTGATATTAAATTACAAAGGTTAATTTAGTAATTGGCTTATTAAAATGAAATATAATAAAACAAAGCCATATTGGAGTTCATCTTTTCTTCATTCTTTCCAACCGAAAATTGGTGAGAAAAGGAGATTATGGAAGCAAGGGAAGAGGCCGGTTGCATGCAGTGGGAAAACTGTGAAATTGTTTGCTTAGAAGCTAAAATTTTGAAGTAACAGGGTAACTCTTCTAAACTCTCCATTACCTATAGCTTTTTATTGATGAATCTTGGTTAAATTATTGATTTAAGTTCAGCTGAATGTGTGAGGGAAGGAACAAGAATTTGAATTGATAGAATCAGTGTTGGGAAATATTAGCAAGCTTTCCTTGAACTTTTATTTTCTGTGTTCGCAAATTTGGGAAAAACTGTTAGATGCTGTCCGAATTGTACCCCCTATTACTATTGCTACTTGCTGCTCTGTTATTACCGTTCGATCATGGTAGATGATATTGAATATTTCAGTAATAAGGATACTTAAAAAAAAGGGATGTACGCATGTTGTTTTATGAACAGCTGTTGGTGTATTAATGCAGCAGTAAATTGTTGTTTAGATATCAATACATGTAGTCTGGATGATTTTAAATTTTGTTTATAATGGTTGAAGTTGTCAATGAATATATAGTTATGTATATATTATGTCTGGAACTTGAGAAATAGTGTTTAATGCTGTTATTAATGTAGCTGGGAAGATAATAAAAGACCAAATTGATGCAGCACATATATGATCGAATGCCTTTTGAGGTGTTATATTAATAATATTTATTAGTTGCAGTTTATGTGTAAAAATCTGAATGTTAAAAGGGTTAATGCAACTGTTATTAAAGTTATTAAATGAGGATAAAAGCAGAGTAAATGCTACAGAATTTATGTCTTAGATGTTAGTTAATGAGTTGATTAAGTAGTAATCAATAGCCGTAATTTATATTGTTTGGGCAGTTTATGGGTTATTTATTACAACATGAGAAAAAGGTGATAATAATGCTGATTAATGTTGTTTAAATTGTCAAAGAGTGTAATTAGTGATTAATATGTGCTGTAATAATTAGTTAACTTTAATTATTATTAAAGTTTGTTTCGGTGGGTCAATTGGGCTGCTGGAATGCAGAACTGAATGCTGTCTGAATTGATATTAAATACTCAATTATATTGTCATGTTTTGATTTTGTGTATTAATGTTATTTATTGAAGAGTATCTTAATGCTATCCAAATATGTAAATCTTGTGACTTTAAGTTTCATGAACAAATATAAATTCCAATTGTATTCATGTTGCCCAAATTGAAACGAATTGGATAATGGTTGTTAACTTTGAATAAATATTGAATTTATATGCTGAATTTAATTGTGTAAAAAAATATATAAATGAAAGATGAATTTGATATATTTAGAAGTTACATGTAAAAGCTCGATTTGATTAAGTTACGATGTCTGAAAGCCCCGTTTAAACCATGGATTCTGATATGTGTTTCAGAGTAAGACCACGTCTGGGACGTTGGCATCGATCTAATTGTTTTTGTGTAAGACCACGTTTGGGACGTTGGCATCGATCTATGTGGTTACATGTAAGACCACGTCTAGGACATTGACATCGATCTATGTGGTTACGTGTAAGACCATGTCTGGGACATCGACATCGTATTTGCTTTGAGTAAGACCCTGTCTGGGATAGTGGCATCGATATGAGATAACATGTAAGACCACGTCTAGGACATTGGCATTGTATGATATATGTGAATATCTGAGTATCTTAGTCAAATCTGAATGGTTCATCGGGCAAGGATAAGTTGCGTTTGAGAAAGTAAAACGAGCTAAAAGGCCAGGTATGATTTATCTTGTTATCTATGTGAGATAAGGCAAGTAAGTACTTGAATATTTGTGTAAATTATGTATGATAGAACTGAAAAAAATATGTAAGATTTGTATGTGTATTTGGCCTTATGAATAAATAATTCGAATATTAATGAAATGATTCTTCATTATGTATATATTTGTGACCATGTATATTCGGCCATAATTTAAGTGAAATTATGTGGTATTAAGGTTTAATACATGAGTATATGTAAACAAGTGTTTAAAGATTCGGTTTTATGCATTGATAATATGATTTTAATAGTGTATGATACTTTGGTTTAGACATATGAATATGCGGCTACATGATAAGTGTAAGTATAAAATATTAAAGTTTGATTCAAGAATATATGTTTATGGGTGTGTATATATTTGATTATACAATAGTACTATGGCTTTGAAATTGAATATACCTTGATAATAGATACAATACATTCGTCCAAAGGATTAGTATAGTGTTATCATATTGTGACTTACGTGCAAATTTTATATAAATAATATGAAGTAAGAATAATTATGAAATGATCCATGAATATATGTATATGAGTTTATGTATAATCGGTTAATTATTGATATTGTGGCTTTGGGAATTTGAATGATATATTATTATTAGTTGTATGGATATTTGGCAAAATGGCAGTATATGTATTTATGAAATTATAAGTTTGAAGTTAAACATGATTATGATAGTATAAATTGGTTTGGTAATTGTATTGTTATAGTCATTGAGTTATTTATTTGCTTATAGCTTACTAAGCTCTCAAAGCTTATTCTGTGTGTTATTCCTATGTTTATAGATTTTCAGAGATCAGCTCGGGTTAGAAGTCGATGGAGACAACATCACACTATCCGGTTATCACCTTAGTAAATAATATTTTGAGACTTGTTTATGTGGCATGTATAGGCTAGTCTTGGAGTTAATTATTTTGAATGAGTATGTATTTAAAGCCATGCGAAAATGGCTTGCTTATTATGCTTAAGTTTGGTTTTACATGTTCTTAATTAAATTGTTTTTGTGAGTTTGGTTTTGGAAATCGATTTAATGGTTAAATCATTTTGGAAATATGAAATGTGGTATAATTGGAATGATGGAGGATGGTATATTAACTTAATAGGTTCGGTTGCTAAGTGGTAAGTTAATGAATGTGTTTAGTGATTGTTTTGGTTGATCGTTTTGGTATGGATTCAAATGGTAAATGAAGTGTAATGATGTATAATAGAATATGATTTAATTATGAAAATGGCATTAATGTGAAGGATATAAGGAATTTAATATTGGAAGTATTAAATATGTGAACATGTCTTTGATATATACAAGTTTGGTTCAAATTTAGTAATTATGAAGCATGATCAGTTGAATTTTAATATATGTTAGTACTGAATTAGTTGGAATTTTTCAAATGTGCTTATTTACGATACATGTTCAGTAAGGTATGATTATTTCTAAATTGGAAATATGACTCATGAGTTCGAATTTATAATAAATGAATTGTGGATATTTGAATTTGATAAGTTTTAAATGTTTATTAAATTCTTTGGTGTATGAGAGGTGAGGAATGATTGTGCAGAACTGTGTTTTATACAGTAAGGCCTTATAACCCTAATTCGGTAACGAATACGGGTTAGGGGTGTTACATAAATAATTTAAATTCTTTACGAATCATATCATAACATTTTATTCAAACATATAACCAATTACGTAATTCATAAGCAAATAGTGCCGAATATATCATTTACCACATAGCATATGCACATATCAATGATAATACAAATAATTCAATCTACTATTATACAGGCTTTGCTAAGGGCTTTAAATCGGGTTGTTAGGGCCTCGATTGGTAGTGTTAGTCGTGGGACGATTGCTGAGAGGCTCCACTCTAATGGGGTAGAGTTGTTCAGGGGTATTGCTAGAACTACTCCTACAGTGGTCGAGTACTAGATGGAAACCACTGAACATATATTGGATGATTTGGACTGCATTCCTAAGTAGAAACTTAATGGCATCGTATCTTTGTTGAGGGATGAGGTATACAGGTGGTGGAAACTTCCAAAGTGAATAGATTGGGCCTATTTTCAGGATGCCTTCCAGGGTAAGTTTGTGGGTCCTCGTTATGTAGAAGCTCGTCGGTTGGAATTTATATAGTTGAAACAGGGTGACATGATAGTTTCTGAGTATGAGAGGGAATTTTTGACGTTGAACCGTTATATACCTAGTATGGCTGCGTCTAAGTAGGAAAGGAGTTTCCATTTTTAAGAGGGTCGAGGTATGACCTTAAGGTACAAGTAGCTCCACATCAGGAGCATGTGTTTGAGGCTTTGGTTAAGAAGACTAAGATTATTGAGGAGATTAAGCGCGTGGAGTGTGAGAAAAAGAGGAAATACAGAGATCAGCCTAAGAGAGAGGTAGGCTCTGTTGGCCCAAATCTGCGTCCTATTAAGTGATCCAAAGAGACTAGGCCACCGCAGAATAGGGAAGTAATGGGCCTTAGAGAAGGGTAGATTCAGGTATGTCAGCATTGTGAGAGGTGCCATCTGGGCGAGTGTTTGAGAAGAACAGGTGCTTGCTTGGCTTGTAGGTCGATGGAGCACAATATTAAGGGCTGTCCTCACCGGAATGATCAGATGCAAGCTCTGGCTCAGAATTAGGGGCCTACTAGGGGTCAAAATTAGAGGATTAATTAGGGTGCTTAGAGGGGCCGTAATCAGAACAGAAATGGTAAAGGTAATCAGGGAAAGAGAGCACTGGCTTAGGATGTGAATCATGCTGAAGCTAGGCAACCTACCTTGGTATATACAGCTAGACGCTGAGAGGATAGAAATGCAGCTGATGTCATAATAGGTACATTTACTATCTACTCAATGCCTTATTTTGCATTGATTGATATAGGATCTACCCATTCTTATATTTCTTGTAATGTGGTTGTAAAACTAGGGATTGGGTAGAGAAAACTGAAAACACTGTTATTGTAGCCAGTCCTTTAGGATCATCTGTACTTGTGAATAAAATTTATAGGAGATGCCCTTTGGAAATACAATGAGAGGTTTTTCTCAATGATATAACAGAATCACCTTTCAATAAATTCGATCTAATTCTAGGGATGGACTAGTTGGCTGAGTACCAAGTCCCTTTTGATTGTGCACTAAATAGGGTAACATTGGTGATTGAGTATGGACTAGTTGGGGAACGTTTATCCAATGTGGGCTTTGCTATGGTGGCAAAAAAGATGGTACGAAAAGGGGTGTGAAGCGTTCGCTGTTGATCCTTCTATTGATAGCATTTGTATAGTAAAGGAATTTCCTAATGTTTTTCTCGAGGAATTTCCAGGATTGCCTCCTGAATTGAAAAATGGAGTTTGGTATTAAATTGTTGCCAGGAACGACATTGATGTCCCTTACTCCCTACCGCATGGCACCTAAAGAGGTAAAGGAGTCGAAAGTATAGTTACAAGAACTGTTGGATGGGTTAGGTCCAGTGTTTCACTATAAGGCACATCAATTTTGTTTTGAAGAAAAAAGATGGTATAGGTTATGCATTGATTATAGTGAGTTGAACAAGTTAACTATAAAGAATAAGTATCCTCTAATAAGAATTGATGACCTATTTGATTAGTTCAGAGGTGCAACTGTCTTTTCTAAAATTAACTTGAGATCCGGGTATTACCAACTTAAGATAAACGAATCAATATTCCCAAGATTGCTTTTATGACTCGTTATGGACATTACAAGCTCCTTTTAATGCTTTTTGGGTTGACTAATGCGCCAGTGGCATTTATGGATCTTATGAACTGCGTCTTTCAGCATTTCTTTGATCAATTCGTCAATGTGTTCATTGATGACATTCTAGCATATTCCAAGACAAAATTTGAACACGATGAACATTTGAAGGTGGTCCTACAGATACTTTGTGGAAAAATAACTTTTTGCTAAACTCAATAAGTGTGAATTCTGGTTGAAGGAAGTTATGTTTTTGGGTCACATGGTACCATCTGAAGGTATCCACGTAGATCCTAAAAAGGTGGAAGCCATCTTAGATTGGAAGCAACCGAAGAATGTCTTAGAGATTCGTAGTTTTTTGGGTCTCACTAGGTATTATCGAAGGTTTTTTGAGGGTTTTTCCTTAATAGCATCCCCATTAACTAAGCTGTTAAGGAAGAACACTCTGTTTAAGTGGGGAGATGAGCAACAGGCTAATTTTGAGAAATTAATGTCTATGCTGACAAAAGCTCCTGTCCTAATTCAGCCAAAATATGGTAAAATATATGTTGTGTATAGGGATGAGTTGCATGTTGGGCTTGGATGTGTGCTAATCCAAGATGGTAAAGTAGTAGCTTATGCTTTAAGATAGCTTACACCACATGAATGCAATTATCCTATATATGATTTGGAATTGGCGGTTGTTGTTTTCACTCTTAATATCTATAGACACTACTTATATGGTGAGAAGGGTATTATTTACACTGATCAAAAAAGTCTCAAATATCTCCTTATGCAGAAGGAACTTAACTTGAGACAACGTAGATGGATTGAATTGTTGAAAGACTATGATTGTACGACCGAGTATTACCCTGAGAAAGCTAGTGTAGTGGTTGATACTTTGAGCAGAAAGACAATGTTTGACTTAAAGGCCATGTTTGCTCGCTAAATTTTGTTTGATGATGGGGGTATCCTGGCTGAGTTGCAAGTAAAACCTATTTGGGTACAGGAAATCAAATATAAGCAGAGTTTGGATGAATTTTTAACACCTCGATCTAAATAGGTTGAGGATGGATTAGTTGAGGATTTTGGGATCAATTTTGATGGAGGCAGATATTGTGTACCTAATGATCAGAGTTTGAGACAGTCTATACTTCAGGAAGCACATAGTATGATGCGATCCTGGTCGCATCATGCTTTGGTACACCTTGACGACATCAAAATTGGCCCAAGTGTGAGGGGCCCAAGTGCAAAATGAATTTTTTAATTTCAGTTTGTTAATTTGGTTGCTGGAAAATAAGGACTTTGAATTATTTATTTACTTTAGTTATTTTAGTTTGTGTCTTTAATTATGTCATAGTTTGAACATCATTAGTACGAGTCTTTAATTATGTCATAGTTTGAGTATCATTAATATGTGTTCTGCATTTAATAAAGTCATTCATTATGTAACTCTCATGTTAGTTAAAGTTTGCATCCTTAAATGAAGTCATGCAATAAGTAACTCATTTGTTCATTTAGTTTACATCTTAAACCATGCATTTAAGCATCTTAGTTGTTAAATATGTTTGAGTTTGTTTATATAAGTATGTTATTAATTTGGCTGTTACTTTTTACTGCATAAATTAAAGTTTGTTTATTTTCATTTTAAATAAGGTGATTTGAGCTACATGTTCATTAATAAATTTGTGTATGAGTGTTTATAGTGTGCTGATTCTTATAAGTGTCTTTAGTGCTTAATTATATACCTTGTAGGTGACTATTCATATGGCTAATTGACTTTTCAAGCTTAGACGTTTTTCAAGCCTTCAAAGATCATCATGGTGGCTGTTCAAATGGTCCAAGAGTGTCTCTTCAAATCTGTTCAGTTTTAAAGCATTCAAAGCTAGTTAATGAGCCAATTAAAGAGATGAAGGCACAAGTCTTTTGACATTCAATTTAAGGGAGATGAAGGGACACCAAACAACACATTAAGGGTTCATTAAGTCATCAATAAAGTAAAGAGACATTCCTTTTCATCTACATCAGAATCAAGTGAAGAGACATAACTATTGGCTTCCCTACATGAGTTTAAAACGAAATTAATGCTTGTAATAACCTTAGTTAATTGCTGAAGATAAAAGGCCTCATATAGACATTTGAATAGCCATAATAATGCCTATAAATAGTTTGTAAGAAAACATTGTTTTAGCTTAGACAACTTTTGCTCAATTTATGAATTATTTGATACTTGTAAGAATTCAAATCTCCTTGTTTCTCTCTAGGACTAATCTAACTTATCAAGCTAAGTCTTGTGGCGTCATTTCCATCCTTGTTTATCGAACTTATCACTTCTAAGTGTGGCGTTCAACATACCTCTGGTTCCTATCTAGCTAGATAGTGGGTTAAGGTTTCTTTTCTATATTCCTAACCATTTTCACCTAAGAGCTGTTTAAGACTCGGGTCAACAATTTCCTATATTGTTGGTTCTATCTTAGCCCTTAGCTGATCCTCACCCATCTTTCATCTAAACCATCTTTGTTACCTTTGTTTGAACCTATTTCTCAACCTCTTTCAATTTATTTTGAAAACAATCCAAGCCTTACTTAATTTCATGATCGGGCAATCTAAACGACTCTGATACGATCCGCCTCGGGGTGAGTCGAGTCGTATGTGAGTTTGCCCGAGCGTCTACGAAGGAATAGCGTTCGATTTGTTCAAAAGGATGTTTTAACGTAAATAATGGCGGAAGCTATGTAAAAGGATTCAAATATGGGTTTATGGATATGAAGTTTATGTAGATGGGTTTATGGATATAAAGTTTTTGTAGGTTTGGTTATAATGAAACGAAAAGATGGAATGAAATGGAAATGAAAATGATCTCAAAAACAAACACGAACCAATATTAGAAAATATTGACCCAAATGTTTATAAGTTTTCAAGGTGGTCGGATGGAGAATATGAGAACCTTGACCCACTACTTAGCAAAGTAGGAACCTTGGTATGTTTGAACGCCACACTATGAGTAGTGATAAGTTCAGTTTTCAACAAAGAAAATGGATGACACAACTAGAACACTAGGTAGCCAACAAATCTTTGAACGAAAACAGAGAAAAGTTTGCCTCACAAATTTGGCAGAATATCATTCACAAAAATATTCCAAAAAGTAGTCTTCCAAAAGGCTTGGTTACAAGAATTTATAAGGCTAAAATCAGCTAGCCGAATGGTCACATAGTAAAGTGCTATTAAAGGGCTAATTATAAATTAAAGACTTTTGAAATTCTAGAGTCAATAACTCCTCTCTTCAACTAGCTGAATTAATGTCCTTAAAGGCTTGAAAAATGACTATTGATTTTCCCTTTGGCTAGTTGAATAGACTCCAGCCACTTTAATGAAATTTGCAATGCATAAATTGTCCATTAAGTAGCAAAAAAAACGTTGGGGTATTTGAACAAGCTGCTACCAAATTTTAAAGGACATGAAATGCTCCTTTAAACTCTCTTTTAATGATGCTTAATGCTTCCTTTATAACAGCCCCCTCTTTTGTAACCAAAATAACTTGAAAAGTCTCCTTTATTGAATGCGTAACAGCCTTTGTGAATTGAAAAGTCACCTGCAATTAAAACATATGTAACCGTCACATTTATTCAATTATTAAGCTTTAAACAAATTAACAACTATGTAAATAAATGAACACACACTTATGCATAATTTATTCCAATAACTAGTTAATTAAAAGAAGTATTTAATGAACTTTAACTCATGCACCAATAAATTAACCTAGTAACTAGATTAATTAAAGAAGCAACTCATTAAATTAAATTCATCAAATAAACTCATTTAATTAAACTAAGATGAGTTGTATTAATGACCAGCAACTCATTTATTAAACTAAGAGGCTTAAATGCAAGTATTAAAATGCAAACTAAATGCAAAGCTAAAAGAAATAAATAAAAGTTCAATTTAGTTGGAACGGGTTCAAGGAGCGGAAATTGAGCTGAAATTAGTTTGCAAAATGTTGCAAGGACACTTTATTAAGCTGGTCCCAACTCGATCTATTTCTCCAACCAAAGCCTCGCCCCACACTTGATTAACTAAGGCCGAAATGGCCTCCTTGAATTGCTTAGCTCGAGCTCGCGTAATTGGTCCTTGAGGCAGCACCATTGAGTCCTTGCTCGAACTTGATGCACTCCAGGTCGCGATCGTATCATTCCCCCTCTTTTAGGCGACTTGTCCTCAAGTCGAGCCGTTTGTCCATGGGAGAACTTTGACTCATGCATGGTTTTCCTCGGTCAAATGGGATGGAAGATGTCACACAAACCTGAAAAATTCTTACCACAGCCAATAAAAAGAAACTCAAAGGAGTCAGATTCAAATGTGTTCGATAGTTCATAAAAAATTCATTCAATCGAACATATGCCAAAAATCTCAATTGGTCAAAGCAAGCATACGTAAATTTATCAAAGAGTTTCGTTAGACCAACGTTGCAAACATGAAGACTAAGTTGGATCAAGGAATAATTTGTTGTAAACGATGGCAGGCACTTAAACACATTATTCCTCATCCAAAACATTTCAATATGTTTATTCAAAAATAACAATTCATGGGAATGTGCACGCAAAGTGTACCATGGCCAATTGGAAACTAAATCACTCTTTCGCTTATTAACAACATGATTTGTGTAATCACTTTCCAACACAAACAGATCACTACTAGGCCAAAGACAACAATCAATCACAACAAGGTACAAACAATTTCCAAACATCAAACCATCAAAAAGATTTTCAACAACATTCGAATAGAGTAAAGGTATTTGAAAATTTTCGTAAACTTTACCTTGTCGATCTTGAAGAGAAGAAAATTTATGTTCAGTTTTACCTTTTTCAAACAAGATGAATATTCTCTCTTCAGACAGATAATGTAAAACAAACCTTTTATCTCGATCAACTTGGGTGGGTGACGAAGCACCATGACAGCTCGTGCTTTTTAAAGGGTTACATTCACAAAAATGTAAAAGGTTAGTTTCAATAGGAGGAATGGACTGAAAAGAAAAAAAATAAATCATCATTGAAATTTGATTCAAGTCCCAAAGCATAAGTCGATCTTACCTTCTCAAAATGGAACGAAAATTTTAGATGTGGCCAAACAAGGTAATTAGTAAACGAATCAAAATTGAAACCCAAATCATTGAATTTCACCTTCTTATCAAAAGTTCGAACATCAAGCAAACATAATTTGAATGCAAATGATGCAAAGTGCTTAATGTTTCCATAAAATGAATTCATGTAGCAAATACCAGGCTTGAACACACGAACTTGGTCATTTGATTTAGCAGGCAACATGTTAAATAAGAAAAATATAATCAACTCATCGCATGATTCAAATTTCACTCGTTCAATTAGACTTGAAAAATTGGCACAACCAAGCATATTCATTTTATCACCAAAGAAACGATGCAACATGTTATCATGGAAGTAAATCAAAGGAAACTTAAACATGCAAATACTCGAACAATCTTGCATCGTAATTTCTACTCGAATAGATAGATCAAAGGATGGAAATCTCGCACAAAATTTTAGAGATTTATCTTGAAGAACAAAGTCAAACAGAACAATTATTTCATGCAAAAAACTTTTAACGCATATATCGAGCAAAGAAGTTGTGAACATGCGACCTTTCAAAAATTCAAATCCATCACAAATCATTTGAATAGGCACGTTTAAACAGAAAGATGAATTCAAAGAATTTTTATAATCAAACAAATCAAAACGTGAAAAACTACTATCACACACATTCACAATTTGCACAGGATGAACCAATCCAACAGAATCAACAGAATTGTGTTATAAAACATGTCATAAGACGGAATCTTCATGGCATCTTTTGAATCAACATCGTTAACATTAATATATGAACAACAATTAGCCAAATCAAAAGATGGAAATTTTTCAAAAATTATGCCATCAAAACCTTTATGAGTAATTTTTAAATCAGGCGGCCTTGACTCGATAAACAAAGATTCCTTACCTTCCTTACCTTTGATTTCCAATGGGTGGCGGTCGTCCACGAACTTACCTTTTTCAAACAACTGAAAACGCCTCTCATTTTGAAGGCATCGAAGTTGGATTTGGTCGCACGGACTTTTAGGAACCTGAAAAGAAAGATCACAAAAAGTCGAGTAGAAGTGTTAGTAGAAAGAATCCTCGCTCTGATACCAAATGATACGATCCTCCTCGGGGTGAGTCGAGTCGTATGTGAGTTTGCCCGATCGTCTATGAAGGAATAGCGTTCGATTTGTTCAAAAGGATGTTTTAACGTAAATAATGGCAGAAGCTATGTAAAAGGATTCAAAGATGGAAGTGGATGAGAGGGTAAAAGTTTCAGGATTGCAAAATGGAGAAGGAGTAAAACTATGTTCAAATTTTCAGATTTTGTTTTTTTTTTTAATTTTTTTTGAATTTTTTTTGAAACTTACTTGATGAGTCACAGACTATTCCTGGAGTAATTTTGAATGCTCGTACTCCTCGTTTTTGTAGCTCTGATACCAAATGATATGATCCGCCTCGGGGTGAGTCGAGTCGTATGTGAGTTTGCCCTATCGTCTACGAAGGAATAGCGTTCGATTTGTTCAAAAGGATGTTTTAACGTAAATAATGGCGGAAGCTATGTAAAAGGATTCAAATATGGGTTTATGGATATGAAGTTTATGTAGATGGGTTTATGGATATAAAGTTTTTGTAGGTTTGGTTATAATGAAACGAAAAGATGGAATGGAATGGAAATGAAAATGATCTCAAAAACAAACACGAACCAATATTAGAAAATATTGACCCAAATGTTTATAAGTTTTCAAGGTGGTCGGATGGAGAATATGAGAACCTTGACCCGCTACTTAGCAAAGTAGGAACCTTGGTATGTTTGAACGCCACACTACGAGTAGTGATAAGTTCAGTTTTCAACAAAGAAAATGGATGACACAACTAGAACACTAGGTAGCCAACAAATCTTTGAACGAAAACAAAGAAAAGTTTGCCTCACAAATTTGGCAGAATATCATTCACAAAAATATTCCAAAAAGTAGTCTTCCAAAAGGCTTGGTTACAAGAATTTATAAGGCTAAAATCAGCTAGCCGAATGGTCACATAGTAAAGTGCTATTAAAGGGCTAATTATAAATTAAAGACTTTTGAAATTCTAGAGTCAATAACTCCTCTCTTCAACTAGCTGAATTAATGTCCTTAAAGGCTTGAAAAATGACTCTTGATTTTCCCTTTGGCTAGTTGAATAGACTCCAGCCACTTTAATGAAATTTGCAATGCATAAATTGTCCATTAAGTAGCAAAAAAAACATTGGGGTATTTGAACAAGCTGCTACCAGATTTTAAAGGACATGAAATGCTCCTTTAAACTCTCTTTTAATGATGCTTAATGCTTCCTTTATAACAGCCCCCGCTTTTCTAACCAAAATAACTTGAAAAGTCTCCTTTATTGAATGTGTAACAGCCTTTGTGAATTGAAAAGTCACCTGCAATTAAAACATATGTAACCGTCACATTTATTCAATTATTAAGCTTTAAACAAATTAACAACTACGTAAATAAATGAACACACACTTATGCATCATTTACTCCAACAACTAGTTAATTAAAAGAAGTATTTAATGAACTTTAACTCATGCACCAATAAATTAACCTAGTAACTAGATTAATTAAAGAAGCAACTCATTAAATTAAATTCATCAAATAAACTCATTTAATTAAACTAAGATGAGTTGTATTAATGACCAGCAACTCATTTATTAAACTAAGAGGCTTAAATGCAAGTATTAAAATGCAAACTAAATGCAAAGCTAAAAGAAATAAATAAAAGTTCAATTTAGTTGGAACGGGTTCAAGGAGCGGAAATTGAGCTGAAATTAGTTTGCAAAATGTTGCAAGGACACTTTATTAAGCTGGTCCCAACTCGATCTATTTCTCCAACTAAAGCCTCACCCCACACTTGATTAACTAAGGCCGAAATGGCCTCCTTGAATTGCTTAGCTCGAGCTCGCGTAATTGGTCCTTGAGGCAGCACCATTGAGTCCTTGCTCGAACTTGATGCACTCCAGGTCGCGATCGTATCAGACTCGAATTAGCTCCGAACTGAGTTCGTATCATTTGGTATCAAAGCTAGTGAAATTGAATTAATATAAACATTTTTAATATCTCGGGATTGTGATTTTATCAAAAAAATTTGTAAATTTTTTTAGTATCAATAGTATTTCAAAGTGTAAAAATCAAGTTTGAGAGTACAAAATTTGTTTGAAAAAGAAGAAGAAGCTAGCTCAGAAGTTTTACTTGCTACCCAAATTGTTTCATTCACCTTCCTACCATTCGGCAATACTAGAACCATTTTATTTTTATTTCTAGCCTACCCTCTTCATTCTAACATCACCTACCCAAAATCGATCATCACTTTTGCAAACTGACTCCACATGACTTTTGTTAAGTCTAAATAGTTCATTGAGAACATGGAGAGGTGAATTGAGAGGAAAAAGGCAAGAGTGAGTGAGATCATTCGAGTGAGTAAAAGCCATTAAAGAGTGCAAACACGAGTGGGAGTGCCATTTACTTTTTCTTTTTGAGTGAAACGTGAGGTTTTTGTGGTGAGGTTCAAACAATATATGTCTCTAAGTTTCGAAAAGAATGTTGCTGCTAATTGTGGTTTGTCCAATCCATCTTATCAAGCATCTAATCAAAGCGAAAGATGACACATTCATAGAAACTGAGGCTTTAGAGAGCGTGAACATGTTGATGACAATTTAAAGAATATCAAGTTAGCCATTCCACCATTTTGAGGTAGATCCGGCCTGGAGGCATACCTTGAATAGGAAAGGAAAATCGAATTGGTCTTCGAGTGCCACAACTACTTGGAGAGCAAAAAGGTGAAACTTGCATCAAATGAGTTCACCGTTTATGCCATGATTTGGTGGGATCAGTTCACCATGAGTTAGAGACGAAACGGAGAGCGCCCGATATCAACTTGGTCTAAAATGAAAGCTGTGATGTGCAAACGTTTCATCCCGTCTTACTACCATCAAGAGCGAATTTTTCCAAGTCAAAGGACAGAAACAAGATCATCAAGGAGTCTAACATCTAATGACTACATGAGAAGAGATCCATATCAAGATTCCTATTCAATGAGGACTTCGAGTCGAAATAACTCAAGCTTCGAGTTTGAAGCCTATTACGGTGACAAATGAGAAGGTCCAAGTAGTTCTTCGTATGCACCAAGGTATTCATCCCTGAAGATTCAAGCTCGAAGAGATGATCATGTTTTGTATGTAGATCCCTTATCCTTTTCCCAACGAAAGGATTTTTATTTTGAATCTGCCTTGTTATCTTTTTCTTATAATGAAAGGAAGCGAGAAAAAGGAATTAAAAGAAAAGAGAGACAAGCAATGTTAATAAGGGAAAATAAGCGAATATGGAATGAAGTTGAGAGAAGAAAAAGAGAAATGAAAGAAAAAGAAATCGAAAAAGCATGTGAACCAAAAAAGGAAATTGAAAAAGAGAGAGAGATTGAAGAAAGAAAAGAGAGTGTGAAAAAAATGAGTGTTGTTGTTGAAAAAGAAACAAGTGAAAAAGATGAAAGTGAGCAAGAAAAGGCAATGAATGTTTTTACTAACCAACATGCGAATTGTCCTCATATTGTTCCTACTTTTCAGGTTTCTAAAGATTCGATTGACAAGTTTCAACTTCAATACTTTTCTAATGAGAGATGATTTCATTTGATCGGGAAAGGTAAGGTTGAAGGTAAACTTATTCCACAAATGCTTAAAGGTAAGCAAGGTAAGGAATTTCTAGCAATCAAGTCACGGCAAGCTAATTCGAATGTTGTTACTAAAATTACTGGTGACTTAGTTTTCAAAAGATCTCATTTTGATTTGGATAATTGTCATTCTCTGATTGTTGATGATGATTTCATTTCAATTATTGGCCTGAAGAGTTTTTCTCATGTTGTTTATTGTGTTGGTAAGTCTGTTCATGAGAATAGATTAAATCGAAGTATAGAAAAATTTGAATAAAGAATTTTCGTGTAAAAATCCCAATTTGTTTGATTGTGATGGTTATGTGAATTCTTTACATCATTTTGTGAAATCCTCAAGTATGTGCGTGCTTGTTCGGATGAATTTTAAGAGGTTTGATTGTTTGAATGTGTGTATGCTAAAATCCTCTTTGTTTAGCATGTGTAATTTATTCGTGAAAAAGAAACTTTTGCTGCATTTTAAAGAGTGATCAAAACCATGTGTTTCAACCCAGAGCATGTTTCCCTAAGCTGTTGAAAAGTGAAGGTGAGAATCATAATTTTATTTTGAATAAATGTGTTGGACCCTTCCATTTGCTCTAAGTTTTATCATTATTTTTGAAAACAAAACATGTGAATTTTGATGTCTTGCAGAGTCAAAATCAAATCTTTGATTCAGGAGGTTGTTCTATATTATGGTTTAAAGGATTTGAGCATGTTTTGCATGGTTATGACTTTCCATTGCTTCGTGTTCCTACCATGTTGCCGGCAATGAAATGTTCAACACAAATTGAAATTGTAGGAGAGAACCTTGTTTTTTATTCCGGTGATTATAGTTCTATATTATTGTTCAAGGGACTTGAGCCATGGAATTTTGTTTTCCAAGATTATATCTTTCAAATACCTTGTGATGGTTTGTTGCCATCGATGAACTTCTTGAACCATTATGGTAAGGTAAGACCAATTTCTATTTTTGATCCCGGCATTGGTTTATGCATCTCAATTTTGAATAAGATTCTGAAAATTTTGAATAAGATGCCATTGAATTCAAAATGTCACTAATTTATTTCATTTTCATGTAGTTGACAATTTGAAATGGCATCCTTCCAAAGAGGGAGATTATCCAAATAGCCTTCTTTCTTCTCGAACCATTTGTGATTCTCACATTTTTGGACGTGACTTTGTTAGGTTTATGAATAAAGGGGTCGTGATCTAGAAAAGATTTTCGTGAGCAAATGGCCTGATTTAGGGACAAATCATTTTCAAGAGAGAGGGAATGATGCATCCCAGCCGCATCATGTTTCGATAGACCTCGACGACATTGAAATTGGCCCAAGCACTAGGGGCCCAAGTGCAAAATGAAGTTTTTGATTTCAGTTTGTTAATTTGGTTGTTGGAAAATAAGTGTAACACCCCTTACCCGTATCCGACACCGGGGCAGCGTTTGAGGCATTACTGGACTAAAATATAAGCATTTACGCTTAACCGATAATAAAATTTCATTCAATTTTAAAACTTTTCAATTTCGTGTAAATCGTCCCTTATAAGGGCTAGGAGGCCTAAAACATACATCGAAGGTGGTTTGGGACTAAATCGAGGACTTTAGAAAATTTTAGGATAACTTAGAAGAATTTCATACTTTAGGGAGTCACATGCCCGTGTGGGCAGGCCGTGTGGTTACACACTCCCGTGTGACTTGGGACACTCCCATGTCCTCAGCCCGTGTAACTCTCTGACTATGACGTCATCAAACAATTAGGGTCACATGGCCAAGTCACACGCCCGTATGATTAGGCCGTGTGACGAATTAAATTCTTGAAATTAAGTGCATACTTCACATGGCCTGGGCACATGCCCGTGTCCTAAGGCTATGTTCTCTATATGGCTGAGACATACGGTCGTGTCTCTACTCGTGTGTTTACTACTGGGAACTCTATTTGCATTAATTAGGGTGCAGGGGACACACAGTCTAACTGCATGCCCATGGGGCAGATCGTGTGTCACACACGACCTAGACACATGCCCGTGTGTCTACCCATGTGGACAAATTTTTAGGCTATTTTTCAAGCCATTTGTCATCCTTAAATACTCAATTACATATTCATCTAAGATGGCACGCAACCTGGTATATTTAGTCACCTGAAAACTCATAAACATGATTAATCCATCCCTTTGTAATGACAACATGTCACTTATCCAAAACATCATGTTTTCATATGGCATTCCACACCAATTTCATATTCACCCATTATGCTAACCTTACTATTAATTTACCTAATTACACCATAGATTGAGCATACTTATTAACCATGATTCATTCACTTAGCGCATGTACCATTCATCTCACGTCTCATCCACAAACAAACCCATCAAACAAAAACCATTGCATGCATGTATAATTAATTAGGACTAACAAACCCAAATGATCAATATGGACCATATCACATTGCCATATACAAAATAAATAAAATATTTTCATAAGCCAACACATTTGACTAGACCAATATGACATATGACAAAAATACCAAGCTCCTTATACATGCCATACTCAAAATATTAAGACTAACTATACCCCAAATGTCTAGTTGATAGTGTGATCGAGCCTCCGACATCTTTCGATCCCCGAGTTGGCTTGGCGATACTATAAGAAAGCAAGAAAGAGAAGGGAGTAAGCATAAAGCTTAGTAAGTTCACATGCAAATAAACAACCACATGACCATAGTTATATATAAACATTTATGACGTAACATAGATTTACTTAAGTGTTATCATGAATTCATAGATATAACTCAAATTTGTAAACATAACTTACACATTTTCAATCTTACCAAACATTCATCACATATCGAGCTCATTCATATGGGCTTACCATACATACCTATACCAATTCAAATCACACTGTCATATTCTCACTTCATTGATTTACTTGTCAATTAACTCACAAGTTTACCCGTTGAACACTCAGAATATTATTGGATACACAGAAGACTTGCACATAGTTCATCAAATGTAGCCATATGCTATCTCAATCACATTCATATATTGCTCGCTCACGAGCTAATCACGGGCCTACTCACACAAGCTGACAGTCAAGACGTAACTACTCGGGCTGCTCACACAAGCTGATAGGTACTCACAACACATGCTGGGCTACCTAGCCACTGGTAGAACGTACAAGACTAGCATCTGGATTCACATATCATAGATACACACATATTCATGAGCTCATATCCACATAGTTCCTAGTGACATGTCACATTGTATCCTAAACTATTCTTAAGGTTCAAACGGGGTTTTCTTAATTTCTCATGTTCGTGAATTCATTCACAATCTCGAGCTCATGGATTACAATGTTGTTCATTCACTTGACATAGTAAGTAATCATATAAACTCGTACGTTGACGAAATATTAAAAACATGATATATCATTGCATTATTTACACATGAACTTACAATTCATGTAATATCAAGCATTAACACTCAAGTTTAACATTGCATTATTATTGATGTACGAACTTACAACTGCTCATAAGTTTATCCGAAAAGGTATTGATGCTTTTTTAGCTTTTATTTTAGATACTCGTGTATTTGAATCAAAATTAGATATGGTCCCAATTGTATGTGAAATTGTGGATATTTTTCCAAAGGAATTACCGGGACTATCACCAGAAAGAGAAGTTGAGTTTGTAATTGATGTTATACTAGGAACTGTTCTGATATCTATAGCACTGTATAGAATGGTACAGATAGAATTAAAAGACTTGAAGTCTCAGCTACAAAAAATTGTTAGATCGCGAGTTCATTAGGCTGAGTGTATCACCTTGGGGAGATTCTGTTTTATTCGTTAAAAGGAAATATGGTAATTGTGTATTGACTATCGGTAATTGAACAAAGTGGCAATAAAGAAAAAAATTTTGTTACCCCGAATTGGTGATCTGTTTGATCAGTTGTAAGGAAAACTATAGTTTCAAAGATTGATTTATGATTAGGTTACTATTAGTTGTAAGCCAAAGAGCTAGATGTTCCAAAAACAACATTCAGAACTTGATATGGCCATTATTAGTTTCTGGTCATGACATTCAGTTTGACGAATGCCCCTACAGCATTTATGGATTTGATGAATAGAGTGTTTTAGCCACATCTAGATCGGCTTGTGGTAGTGTATATTGATGACATCTTGATCTATTCGAAAGTGAAATTGAGCATGATCAGTATTTGAGAGTTGTTTTACATGCTTTACTTGAAAAGTAGCTTTATGCTAAATTCAACAAGTGTGAATTACGGTTATCTGGGGTTGGATTTCTGGGGTATGTTGTAACCCGTATCTGTCACCGAAATAGGGTTACGAAGCATTACCAAACTTATAACACAATCGAACATACATTTCACATGCATTTTTCTATTTTCAGTATAAACCATTCACAATTACACCTCAAGTCCCTAATACGAGCCTATGAGGCCCAAAGCATGCTTTAGAAGTGGTTCGGAACTAAACTGATATTTCAGGAAATTTTTGGAACACTTTAAAAATTTTACAAAATATAGAGGAAAGACACATGTGTGGCCCAGCCGTGTGTCTTACACAGCCACAGACACACCTGTGTCACAAGTCGTGTGGACAAAATGGGATAACATGGCCATGTCCTAGCCCATGTCCGACCCTATGTAACTCTCTGACTTGGATCGCATGGCACACGCCCGTGTGACCAGCCGTGTTCCCTTTGAAATGGCCTCACATGCCAGTGTGCCAGGCCGTGTACTAGGCCGTGCCAAACCTGTAGGGTATACTAACGTATGCCACACGGCCAAGCCACACGCCCGTGTGCTGGGCCGTGTAGAGCATACTAACTTGATTTTTAATTAAACACCAGGGGACACACGGTCGTGTCACCTAATCGTGTGTCACACACGGCTAAGACACACACCCATGTCTCTGTTCGTGTGGACAAAAATAGGCTATTTACCAAGCCATTTTTCTCACCCAATTTTCATTCAACCTACATCAACCAAATTTGCATATAACCACAACTTCAAATGGCATTTAAACTCATCCAAATCAAGTTAAATTCATGCTTTATCAATACCAACAACTACAAGGCACTCAAGTACCACAATATGCTATTCAATTTCATACCAAATTTACATTCTCAAATCACCTAAATGGTCACATTCAATGCACTATCTTACCTAAAGCCACAAGTATATCAACTTCAAATTTCAACCATTTGACATCCATAATGCCAACTCACAACAAGCATATAAATGGCAATATTACACAACATATCAAAGGCCTTTCTCACATATATACATACATCACCAAACATGCCAAAATAAGCCAAATCACATGGATATACACAAAACCAAACACTTAACATTTACAAGCCAACTCAAGTGGCTAAATCCATTGCCAAACTATATACCAAAATGACCATAATTCCTATACATGCCATATAACCAAATACATAAGTTCAAAAGTACCAAAGTGATAGCTTGATAGTATGATACAATCTCCAATGACTCCCAATCCAAGCTAGCTTCGATATTCACTATAAAACACGAAAAAGTAAACAAGTAAGCCATAAAGCTAGTAAGCTCGTATGTTAAATAAGTAAAACTTACCAACCAACAATTCAATAACATAAACATCATATAATGCAATTCAAATTTGAAGCATTACTTAACACATATAACCAATTCAAATATTAAACACAATTTCCATCAACTTCTTCAATTTGATGATTGTATAATTCACATGCATACCTGTACAAGTTCATATTGATTTCGTACGCATCCATATCCTTGATATACCCATTGAACCATTTGGAATACTGTCGGATACTCAGGAATCTTGCACCCTAAGTGCCAATACATAGCCGAAGCTATCTTAATCTCATATCACACATAATACTCACTCTCAAGCTATCAACGGGTCTGCTCAAACAAGTTGACGGTCATGATGTAGCTACATGGTGTTGCTGTAACACCCCTAACCCGTATCCGTTGCCGGACTAGGGTTAATAGGCATTACCGGACATATCAAAACAATTCGCATTCATTTCATAATCAATATAGAATCAAAGTCACACATCATTATAGAGTCCCTTATATAGGTCAACGAGACTTTAAACATGCTTTAGAAATGGTTCTGGACTAAACCGAGCTTATACAAAATTTTTCAAAACTTAAACATTTCTCAAAGTTACAAAGGTCACACGCCCGTGTAAGCAAGTCGTGTGCCTCACACGGCATTAGACACACTCATGTGTCTAGGCCGTGGCAAAAGAGGGCATACATACTGACTTGTCCACACAGCCACAAGACACACCTGTGTGCCAGGCCGTGTGAAAATTAGGGAGGCTAATGACTTGGGTCACACAGCCAGTCACACGCCCGTGTGTCTAGCTCGTGTTCAAAACTAACTTGGCCACACAGCCTGGCACACGCCCGTGTGTGTGACCGTGTCGTTTGTCTAGGCTCATTTCGAAATGGCCTTTGAGCAACACGGCTGAGACACACGCCCGTGTCCCTGCCCGTGTGGGCAAAAATAGGCCATTTATAAGGCCAAATTGCCACCCATTAAGGGTCCTCCCTACATGTATCAAAACTAAACAATTTTGATTCAAATTTTCAACCAATTCACAGCCAAAACACACATCATATATTGTCAACCAAATTCATGCTCATTATCCAAACTAAAACATACCATATTTACCTACCAAACACATTCAATTATACATGTCCTTATCACTAAGTTTCACATTCATTCTCATATCAAAATCATACCATTTCCATAACCAAATCACATTACTAACTTACCAAATTGATCGTTTCTCACTAGGTCATATATATACATCAAATATACCACTTTTGCATCACATCTCATATACCAAAATCAAGCCATAAATTCAACCATAATCTAGCCATATCACATGGCATGATATACATTATACAAAATATATTCACAAACTTCTAGCCTATACATGCCATACTTCAATATATACAATTTCAAAAGGTACCAACATATAGTTTGATAATGTAGTAACGATCCTTGATGATCCCCGAGCTTTCAGTAGCTTTGATATCTACAAAATAGTTGAAAACGTACACAAAGTAAGCTTTCAAAAGCTTAGTAAGCCATATACAAATAAACTTGTCATTTTAAGCATATAAATAACATCAAATTACATATACACCATAGCCAAATACTATCACACACCACATAGTTCATATGCATTTCACATAATCCCAATTCATTTGCACTTATAGCATATTTTCTCATACTTTTATCACATATCATCACTTGCACATGTACTTACCTTTTATTCTCAAACATAATATACATTTCAAACTTACCTGATTTGGATACACATTTCATATATTCATTCTTTTCTCGAATTTCCTATTGAACCTTCGAAATCAATAAGGATACTTGGATAACTCAAAAAGCTCATACAAAGCCAACGTCCCAGACGTGGTCTTACATGTAAACAAATATCGATGCCATTGCCCCAAACAGGGTCTTACACGAAATCATATACGATGTCGATTTCCCAGACATGGTCTTACATGTAAATCATAAGTCGATGCCAACATCCCAGATGTGGTCTTACACGAAAAAACATATCGGATCCTATGTCATGACATTTGTATCCTAACTATTCTTATGGTTCGTACGGGGCTTTTCGGACGCCGTAACACTGTCGATGCTTTCAAAATTCCACATATTCATCTTCCAAGCCATTCATTTCATTTCAATAGCATATAAGCATAAATAAATTGATTCAAACACATTTATTTGTATATCGACTTACCTCATACAGAAATGAACAGACAGAATCGACTACTCGACGACTTTCGACTTACCTGATCTAATTTCGTTTTCTTTGGTTCTTGATCTAAACATATTCAAGTTTAACTCTTATTCACAAAATCATTCAAATCAATCCATAAACACACATTTAGGGCATTTTACAAACTAGCCCTCACATTTTCACATTTTAACACTTTAGCCCCCAATCACAAAAATCACAAAATATACAAAATTTCCATATACCCATGCTTAGTTGAATTTTCCTAGTGTTCATATAAGCCCACATATTTCATTTATTTCACATTTAGTCCCTCAATTTCTAATTTTCACAATTTAGCCCAAATTACTCAAATTCATCAAAAATTCAAAGACAAAACATGTTAACCCAACATGAAGCTTCCATATACTATCATTGAACTTCATAAAACTCATAGTTTCATCAATGGCTCTACTCAAAATCATTAACAATTTTAGAAATTGAGACAGCGACTTGATAAATTACTAAGCAACGATCATAAAAACATAAAAATTATCGAAAACGAATCAAAAACCATACCTTAATCACCAAAATTAATACCTGAACCCTATTTTAAGTTTTCTTTTCTTTTCCTTTGATAATTTCGGCAAACATGGATGATAATGGCCAATTTTCATGCTTTTGTTTTATTAAATAAACATTAATAAACTATTTACCATTTTAACCTTAATTAATTAACATATAAATCTTAATATTAAGGCTATTATTGTCCACTTACCATGTAAATGGCATATTAACAACATAAGGACCTCTCATTTACAAAGTCATAACAAATAGGCACACTTAACATATAGCAAGCAACTTTTACAATTTACTTGATTAAGTCCTTTTATCAAATTGAGCATACAAATGATTAAATTTTCATACGAAATTTTCACACATACTAATTCACATATAATAAGCACGGAAAAGAATATTAAAATATTTTTCTGACTTAGATTTGTGGTCCCGAAACCACTATTCTGACTAGGGTCTAAACCGGGCTGTTACAACTGCTCACAGAAGCTGACGAGAATCTTCAACACATGTTAGATAACTCAGCCACCAGTAGGATGTACGGACCAGCACCCAAATCACATAACCCCAATGACATGTCATTTGTATCCTAATCTATTCCCAAGGTTCAAGAGGGATTCCACATTTTTTGAATTGTCGTCGAACATATCCGCAAGGTCATATTCACAATTAATTAAATAACAAAGCATTTAAAACATAATTAAATTAATACTTATTAACATACGAACTTACCTAGATCGTAAAAACAACAAAACGGATCAACTAGTATGATACTTTATTTTTCCCCTAATCTAAATCCGAACTTCACTTTTCTTTATCTATATGTAATCAAAATTAACTTATTTAATTATCATTCTATTCAATTTAGCCCAAAATACATATCATTGCAACTTTACACTTTTGCCCCTACTATTTCAACATTTTTACAATTTAGTCCTTATCTCATAAAAAAACAAATTCATGCAATTAAGTCCCTACCCATGCTAGACGAATTTCTCTTATTGTCATAGCAGCCCATATTTTTCATTTATTTCTCATTTACACCACAAAATTTATACATTTCATAATTTAATCCCTAATTGGATATTTTACCAAAAATCACTTTACAAATATTGTTTATCTAGCAACAAGCATACATTTTCTATCATCAAACATCAAAATACACCAATATTCATTAATGGAAAAACCCTAAACCTTTAACAATTTTGCAAATTAGTCCCTGGGTGAGCTAGATTAAGCTGCAATGATCTCAAAAATATAGAAATCATTAAAAACAGGATAAAAACCATACCTAATTGGACAAAAATGCCTTGGTCAAATATGGAAGCTTAAAAATGGCTTCTTTACACCGTATTTTCAGTTGAAGATGAAGAATAGAAAGATGATATAATTATTTTATTTATTTTTACTATGTTTAATTGATAATTTACCTAAATAACCTTTGTTATATAATTCATTAAAATCACTTAATACATGCCCATCTTTGTCCACTCATATTAACCATGGTCTAATTACAACATAAGGACCTCCACTTTAAAGTTATATAGTTATTAAACACCTTTAACTAATAGAACACAAGTTTTACGCTTTACGCGATTCAGTCCTTTTTTATCAAATTAAGCACTCAAATGATAAAAGTTTCTTAACGAAATTTTCACACAATCATTCTATCATGCTATAGACATTAAAATAATACTAAAATAATTATTTCAACCTCAAATTTGTAGTCTCAAAACCATTATTCTAATTTGACTAAAAACGGGTTGTTACACATGTGATTTCTGCGGATGGTATTCGTATTGATACAAAAAAATTAGCAATCGTAAGTTGGAAACCTTTGAGAAATATTAAGAGGTACGTAGTTTTCTGGGTTTAGCAGGTTATTACTGGTGCAATGTGAAAAGTTTTTCAATTATTGCTTCACCGATGATGAAACTATTACAAAAGGATGTTCAGTTTTTTTTGGCCTGAGAAATGCCAAGAAAGTTTGGAACACCTAAAACAGATGTTAAATAAAGCTCTAGTGTTAACTCAACTTGAGTTTGGAAGAGAATTTGTAGTTTACAACGATGCCTCATTGAATGGACTAGGTTGTGTACTTATGCAAGAAGGTAAAGTGATAGCTTATGCCTCACATCAACTAAAAACTCATGAAAGAAATTATCAGACACATGACTTAGAGTTAGTTGTGGTTGTGCTTGCTTTAAAGATTTGGCGACATTACCTTTATGGTGAAAAATGTCATATTTATTTGATCACAAGAGTTTGAAATATCTGATGACACAAAAAGAAAGGAATCTTCGTCAGTGAAGGTTGCTTGAATTATTGAAAGACTATGATCTGGTTACAAATTATCATCTTGGTAAAGCCAATATAGTTGCGGATGCTTTGAGTAAAAAATCTTTAGTTTCTTTAAGAGCATTGAATACTCGATTGAATTTGGTATGTGATGGCTCTATTCTGGTTGAATCATGTATTAAACTGACGTTTATTCAACGAAGTTCGGAGTTGCAGAAAAATGACCTTGGGTTGTTATTGAAGCGTGAATTGGTTGAAAATAGTCAGACCATAGAATTCAATATTGGTGATGACAACAACTTGTATTTTAAAGGTCAATTATGTATTACGGATGATTTAGTGTTGAAAGAGACATTTTGAGTAAAGCTCACAATAGTACTTTTTCCATTCATCCAGATAGTAAAAAATGTATAATGATTTGAAATAAATGTACTGGTGATTAGGTATGAAATGTGAAATATCATATTTTATGACTAAATGTTTAGTGTGCCAACAGGTGAAAGCTAAACATTAGGTTCCGCCGGGTTTATTGCAACCTATTATGATTCCAAAATGGAAATGGGAACGCATCACAATGGACTTTGTTTCTGGGTTACCCTTAACTCAGAAAAAGAAACCTGTTGTTTAGGTTATTGTTGATAGGTTGACGAAATCAACACATTTAATTTTGGTCAGAATAGATTATTCACTAGAGAAATTAGTTGAGTTGTATATAACAGAAATTGTCAAATTACATGGCGTACTGTTGTCAATTATCTCTGATGGGTACCCAAGGTTCACGTCTAGGTTCTAGGTAAATTACACGAGGCTCTGGGTACCAAATTGAGTTTTAGCATGGCATTTCATTCTCAGACAAATAGTCAGTCTGAGTGAGTAAATCAAGTTATTGAAGATATGTTGAGATGTTGTGTCATTGAGTTTGAAGGCAGTTGGGAGAAATTTATACCATTACCTGAGTATTCTTGCAATAATATATATCAATCAAGTACTAAAATGGCTTCGTATGAAGCTTTATATTGAAGAAAATGTAGAACTTTATTGTATTGGTCTGAATTGAGTGAAAGAAAAATAGCCGGTACTGATTTGATTAGAGAAACTGAATAAAAAGTCAGAGTTATCCGTGATTGTCTAAAGGCTGCTTCTGATTGAAAAAAATCATATGCTGATTTGAAACAAAAAGAAATTGAATTTCAAGTCAGGGATAAAGTATTCTTAAAAGTTTCATCTTAGAGGAAACTGTTACGTTTCGACAAAAAGGGAAAGCTTAGTCCAAGGTTTATTAGGTCGTATGACTAGAGAGAATCGGACTTATAGCATACAATTTGGCTTTGCCGCCAAAGCTCCAAAAAATTCATATCGTTTTCCATGTTTCAATGCTCTGTTGTTATCGGTCAGATCTGTCACATGTGCTAACTACGGATGAAATTGATCTAAAACCTGATTTAACTTATAGTAAGGATCTAGTTAAAATTTTAGCTCAGTAACTGAAAGAATTGCGGAATAAACATGTCCCATTGGTTAAAGTATTGTGGCATCAACATGTGGTTGAAAAACCTATTTGGGAAACTGAAGAATCTATTAAATCTTAATATCTGAATTTATTTTCTAGTAAGATTTTCGAGGACGAAAATTCTTTAGAGGGGAAAGTTGTAACATCCCATTTTTTAGTGGTGTCAAAAATAGTGGTTTTGAGACCATAATCCTAAATGAGTGAATTAGTATTTTGTTATTTAGTTACTATTATGATTTTTTTTGACTTATTAATGCTTTAGGACTAATTTGCAAATGAAGTAAAAGTTTTAATTACATGAAGTATTAAATTAAACAAGGGTCAGTTTAATAATTGAACGAAGATATATTCGTGTTAGTGGATTTTTATGTCATCATTAATATTAATAGGATTTAATTAAGTTAAAGATAGGTTAATGGTGGTTTAATTATAAATGTCTTAATATTTACAAGAAAACCAAACTATATAAGTTAAAATAACAATACAAAAGATGAAAAAATCCTATCATCTTCTCCCTTTTTGTTTTCTATGGCCAAATATTGGAGAGAAAATCAAGGTTATCACATTTTAACCTTTAAGCTTCAATTGGTAATTGATTTTTAACTCATTTCTTGTATTTTCTAGGTTTTTGGAATCTCGGGAAGTCGATTTAGCTAGACCAGGGACTATTATATGAAACTATTAAAAGTTTAAGGACTTTCCATTAATGAGTTTGAAGTGTTTTTGAATTTAGTTGATAGATTATTAGGTTTGGTTGTTAAATAATACTATTTTATGAAGTGATATTTAGTAGGTTTCATGCTTAAAGGATTTATTTGTTAAAGTTTTTAAATATCATAAAATTTTGTGAATTAGATGAATGTATAGGTTGTTCATGGAATATAGGAAATTCAGTTAGCATGAATTAAGCTTATTTGTGTTCAATTTGATAGTTTAAGGAGTAAAGTGTATAAAAAGGATAGTTTAGGAGTAAAATTATAAATGCGATTAAAATGATTTAATTGTATAAATTGAGTATTTGTAAGATTTGAATGGATTTAATTAAAATAAGTTATACTCTAGATCAAGAATCTCAACGTGTTGAGGACGTACGAGGAAAAGAGAAAATCACCGATTAATCCCTATTAGTTGAATCACTCAACAATTAAGCTTCTACTATTGTTTAGGCTATAATTTGATATTAATGTTATTAATTGTACCTATATACATATTGAGTTGTCATTATAGTGAATAATTTGATCTATAAGGTGTAGTAATAAATTTTATGAAAAGATTTCAGTGGATTGAGTAAACGTTTCATACATGAGAATTATGTCTAAATATTTGTTCTGGACCGAGCTCCTGCATGTGTTGCAGAATTGAGTTAACATGATACTCGGATTTATCCAGAACTAGCTACTTGTTGTTTTTTAATACGTTTACCTAGCTCTGGCCAAGCTAGTTTACCTGTGCTGTCATTGGTTTAACCTGGAAGGGTAACCTGATGCAACTAATATGTATCCAATTAGCTCTTATGAGCATTATATTATTTTTGGGCTTACGTATTGAGTACTTTTAAAAAGATCATTCGTAATAATAAAAGTTTTTCGACATGGATTTGTTCCAATAAAGTGTAAGAAGTTATGAATTCTGAATATTCTTATGTTTAAACGTTACTGACTTTGAATTTTTGAATCATATTGAAACAAAGTTGAAGCGATTGATTATAGGCTCATAGATACTTAATAAACAAAGTAAATAGTGTGTTAATTTTGTGGAAGCTTACTAAGTATTTCTTATACTTACTTTGGATATTATTTCTCTGTAGATCTTTAACTATTGGATTGTGTTGGCCAGATCACTGGAGCATACATATTCATTCCTCTCTTTTCTGTAGTTTTTGAGGTCTCATTCTATGGTTAATCATGGCATGTAAATAGGGTGTTTGTTTTGCAAGAATATGAACATTTTTTGGTACCTTGTGTAGTAATGGATCTTTATACAAGTTTAGTGATAATAACTATATTGCAAGTTTAATCTTTTGGTCAAATATGGCATAGCTCATATTGATTTGGTATTTAATGGTTAAATGGATGAATTGTTGAATGAACTTTTGATAGATAAATGTGTTTTTGTTTAGGTGTTTGAGTTGTGGTGTCAATAAGGACACATTTGTTAGGCACTTCGGATGAATGTTTTGGCATATTTTAGGCTTGTTAAATGTGTTTTTAAGGTAAGGAATTCGTTAGTTTTGATAAGTTTTGGATGAAAGTGTGCCTTGTTTTGCAAACTTATTAAGGTACACACGACCTAGGACACGAGTTGTCATACGGCCGTGTGTCACACACGACCTACTAACACAGTTGTGTGCTTTATTTGTTTTCAGTGCAAGTTGGTCCACATGGGCACAAAGAGTTACATGGGCTGGCGACACCATTGTGTGACCCTAAGCCACATGGCCTAGAAACACGACTGGGTGACCTTATTTAGTACGGGCACAGTTAGTTACACAGTCTGCATACATGAGCGTGTGAAATAACCACACAGGCATGTGAAGTAACGACATGGCCATGTTCTAATCCACACGGTTTGGGCTCAGTCACACGGCTTAGCCACATAGCCGTGTGACCCCGATTTCCAAAGATTTTCATAGATTTTCAAATTTTCCATATTTTTTGTTTTTCTTCAAAATGACCTCTGATTGTTTTCAAATTATTTTTAGGGCCCTGTAGGCTCGATTTAAGGTCCTGTATTTTTACCTTGATTTATATGACGTATTGAATGATATAGGATAACTTGCATAATCGTTTCTATTTGCATTTAAATTATTAGAATGGTACTGTAATACTCCGTAACTCTAATCTGGCAACGGAGATGGGTTAGGGGTGTTACAAAATATGTATGTTCAAATAAAGTATTCGCAATGATAATCTGTCAGTTTAGAATATGGGCGTATTCGTAGTTATGAAAGATGTAACACCCCACACCCGAGCCCTATGCTGCGACGGGATACGAGGTGTTACCACACTTAATTACAAGCATACATTCATTTTGATTTCATTAAGACTTGGTCAAATTAAAAACTTTTTTGAACTTCATCTAAACTCCTTAATATGGTCCTACGAGGCTCCAAACATCCATTGGAGACCATTCGGGACCAACCCGGGTCCTTCAACTAAGTTTAGAAAAATAATTCTTGAAACAGGGCACATGCCTGTGTGGAACGGCAACACGCCCGTGTGGTCATTATAACATGGTCGTGCTAATGGCCTGTGTGACATACATGGCCTAAGCATCTAGGGACACGCCCGTGTCCCATGCCCATATGAATTAAATTCTAAATTTGAACCTACAAGGGTTTTCACACAGCCTAACACACGCCCGTGTCTGTGGCCCGTGTCCCTCACATGGCCATGACACGCCCGTGTCCTAGCCCATATCTAAAAACCTTGACATTCTGTTTCTGACGTCAGCATCCAATAAGGGGCACAAGGCCAAGGCACACACCCGTGGCCAGAGGCCATGTTCTCCACATGGCTGAGACACACGGCCGTGTCTCTACCCGTGTGTTTACTACCATGCTTACTGACTTGCAAATTTTACGTGCAGGGGACACACGACCAAGAAACACACCCATGGGGCTGACTGTGTGTCACACACGGCCTAGACACAAGCCCATGTGTCTACCCGTGTGGGAAATATAAGGCTTTTTGCCAAGCCTTTTGCCACCCTGAAACACCATCTAATGCCAACCAACATATCAAAGTCTAACTTAATATGATTTCTCAATCAAACAACCATAGCTAAGGCCTATATACATTTTTTATATTCAACCATGCCAGGAATTTCACATTCATGAAAGACTATCTTGCATTCATATATAAACTTTCAATATTAGCCATTTTCCATGGCCTTATACAAAATGAACCAAATGCTAAAGTAAGCCAACACATTTGGCCAATTAGTAATAACACAAAACTCAAAAGTCAAGGTCCTATACATGCCATAATCAAAATAAAAGATCTAACTATACCAAGTGCTTCGGATGATAGTGTAACTGGCTTCTCCGACGCAGGCAATGATCCTCGAGCTACTTTGGCGACACTATAGGAAAATGGAAAGGAAATAGAGTAAGCATAATGCTTAGTAAGTTGCATTAAAATAATCATCAACTAATCATAGAACGATATGCACATAACTTTTCATAGCTTATTCGTGAATACCATAAATAAACATATGTACAACTTACTCATCACCATCCAATACAGCTCATATTGCATACATTGAGCCCATATCTCATACATTTCAATTAGGTACCTATACCATTCATCACCTAATCATAACTTTTCTCATTTCGATATAAATCATAAACCTTTTGTTGAACCATTTGGAATACTACTGGATACTCAATAACCCTAACATGGGTTAAGATGCCAACACCATGTCCCAGACATGGTCTTACACTGGCTTTCATATAGCAAGGCCGATGCCATGTCCCAGACAGGTCTTACACTGGCTCTCATCTAATGGTGTCGATGCCATGTCCCAGACAGGTCTTACACTGACACATAACAAGCTGACGCCATGTCCTAAACAGGTCTTGCACTTGCTTGTATATAGCAAGGCAGATGCATGTCCCAGACATGTCTTACACTAGCTCTCGTCTCAATGCCGATGCATGTCCCAAACATGTCTTACACTGGTTTAAATATCTCGAGGCCAATGCATGTCCCAGACATGTCTTACACTGGCTCTCATGATGTGGCTGATGCATGTCCCAGACATGTCTTACACTAGCACACATATCACCTATTATCACGGTACAAATATCCAAGTCTATTCCAAATGTTCAACGAAAGTCTTTACTACGTAAATTTCTCAATGTGTATTCTCATATTCAAAATCAAGACAATTTATGCCATATTAACTCAATTACACATCATAAAGATATAGTTGTATTATTAACATACAACTTACCTCGGATTACAAAATGTAGACAACTAGTTCGGCTTAGTCCACTTGTTTTGCTTTTCCCCGGTCTAGGCCCGAATTTTGTAATTCTTGATCTATAATGATAAAAATTCACAAATTTAATCATTTTATTGATCTAGGTACTCAACAATTCATAATTGGGAAAAATGACCATTTTGCCCTTAGACTTTCACAACATGACCATTTTACCCCTAGACCCGAAAATCGATTTTTATCATGTTTTCTGATTAATAAAGCCTAGAAAATACTTTTTATACTAGGAGCAGCCCACAATTCTCATTATTTCACACATTTATCAACTATTTTACAACTTATGCAAAATGGTCCTTAGTTAGGGTTTCCATGAAAACTACTTCACAAAAGTTGTCTGTTTCACAACCATGATTCATTTTCTTCCATAAAATTTCAGAAAACAACATGAACACTCTCATGGTAAAACCCTAGACTTTCAACCATTTTGCAAAATAGTCCCCTTATTTGAAAGCTCATACTACAAGGGTTTTAAAAGTACAAAAATCATCAAGAAAAACCATCAAGATCACTTACTTGTGAGGGTTACAAGTTGCTAAAATTCCAAGCTCCCAAAAACCCCACTTTTTCTGAAAATTTTGGAGGAAGAGAAGGAAGAAATCAAAAAGATGATTGCTAGACACTAGTGTAATATTTTATTATACATTAAGTCACCTACCCATTTGATCATTTGAATTTCTTATCCCCTATGGCCGGCCATAAGCTTCTAAGGGGTCTATTTTCTCTTTAAAGACCCCCCAATTTTGGTTCTCTAGCTATTTTACACCTTTAGCTACAAAATAACACTTTTGCACTTTATGCGATTTAGTCCTTTTTCACAATTAAGCATAAAGTCGCTAAAATTAATTCACCAAAATTTTCATACTCTCATATAATCATGCCACAACACATAAAATAATATTAAAAATAATTTCTCCGACCTCAGATTAGTACTGGACCCAAAATTGGACCGTTACAAAAGATATAAGTGTTCGTTGGTCTGAGTTTGTTGTGCTATGTAAAGTTGAAAGTTGAGTTATTTGGTATCCGCTATATCTGAATAGAATCATGTCTTGCTCTAGGATTTTATGGAATCTGGGCTGTTTTTCATCTAGGGTGTTCTTATATTTTGTAACAAAAGTGTTTGGAATCCTTCTAAATGATCTAGTTAGTATGTTGGGCTTTGAACTAGTATATGACTTGTTTGGTAGATTGATAGTATCAAACTCAGCATGAGAATCTACCAAAATGTGAGCTCAGATAGTATTTGCCAATGAATTGTATTTGTGAACGACCATTCTGGAAAAAATATTAAGTGGTTGTGCGAAGAGGAAGTCCGTAGGATGTGAGATCTATATAATATTCTTTTGAAAAGTACCTTTGTTGTTCTAAGAAAGAAGATAACAAAATATCATCTGGTAAGATCTGAAGACAAGCAAGTAGTAAAATGGAAGTTGGTACGCTAAACATGGTAGTTGGCTTATACGTGCAAGATCAATATTTTGAAAATGTCTGCCTGAAACAAAAATGATATGTTAAGTATGGAAGTTGGCATATAGGCATTCATTTGATATTATAAAAGTATCTATCAAATTATTCTATGCTAAAGCTCACTAAGTTCTCCTGAACTTACAAATGTTTAATCTTGTTTCAGGTATTGCTATGTAAATGAATGTGCCATGAGGGACAAGCAAGGGGTACACCATAGAAACGATGAGCTGTATTATTTTGTACACAAGGAACACCTTAGAAGTAGGGAGTATAGTAAATCTTGCTTTAAAAAGTGTTTTTAATTGAATTTTATAATGTTGTAAACTATTTCAAACATTCATGTAATTACTTGATATTTTCTTTTCATAAAGAAGAATAGAATGAAATAATACTAGCTATGTTGAAAAAGAATTACAAGCAAATTGTTTAAAAATTTTGATAAGTTTTTTTTTTGTATAGTAATACCTGAGATCTAGACTCAGTTAATCGAGTCAGGTTTAGGATGTTACACATTTAATTTCAAGAACATAAAAAATTATCAGTGGAAAATTTCAAAATATTTAATAGTTTTACAAATTAGTCCATGGGTTAGCTAGATTAAGCTACAACGATATCAAAAACATACAAGGACTGATTTTCTTCAAAATTTTGAAGTTTTATCCTGTCCTTAAGAATGGCATTCCAACAGTGGAGGAAGATGAGAATGAACCATTCTCTTTTCATCCACTTTTGTTCTTTTAATTTACTTATTCATTCTTTAATTTTTATCATTACAAAATTAACATGTTTTTCTAATTAAAATGGCATGTTTAAATCGTACAACTTTAACACTAGGGTCTAATAACATTATAGGTCCTTAAAAGAACATTAGTTATGCGTTTTAGCTAATAATAATAAATTGTGATTAAATTTTATGTATTTTACGATTTAGTCCTTTTTCTTTAATTAGTTACTAATTTGGAAAAATACCTATCCAAAATTAAACTTAACTATACCATAACTCTATAATATTTAATAAAAATATTTACGAGATCAGTTTATGAAAATAAAGTCCCAATTTTTCAAAACCACAGACTTTTGGTATGCACCACTTGAACCTTGACTATATATGGCCAATTAATAAAATCTATTAAATCACGATGCACTATTATATTATATTCAACTCATAAATATTAAATAAATATATCTACAGGCATTCTTTTTGGAATTGTGGTCCCGAAACCACTGTTTCTGATGTCGCTAAAAACAAATTGTTACAAGGTGTGTGTCACGACTGAGTGTTGACGTTTGCCTGATTGTATGCCTCTCTTGTGTTTTTGGTTGTTGATTTTGTATTTCGATAATGATTAAATTATTCTAATGGTTTCAATTTTGCTAAGTAACCTCATATCTTATTTGAAAATAGTCCTTGATGTGGTACTGAAAAGCCGACAGTTCGACTCAGTAGGTAACAAAATGGTGTATGGTAGATCTAAACATAGCATAATGCCATTTTTTTGAATCATTTATGTTGAATATGCATGTAAAGTATTCCTTGTGTTAATTCTGCATTTTTTATTGATGCATGCTTATTGATACCACTAAAACTAAAAATATAACACCCCTTACCCGTGTCCGACGCTGGGGCAGGATACGAGGCATTATCGGACTTAAACATACACATACATGTAAAATCGGGCCATAAAATTTCAACCAATTCAAAAACATTCAAGCACATGCATATCGTCCCTTATACGGGCCTACGAGGCCCAAAACACACATCGAGGGTGATTCGGGACTAAACCAAGAACTTCTAAAAATTTTACAACACTTTGAGAAATTTTCCATGTTTAGAGAGTCACATGCTCGTGTGGCTTGGGACACACCCATTTCCTCAGCCCGTGTAACTCTCTATTTATGACGTTAGCAACGAAATGGGGTCACAAGGCCAAGTCACATGCTTATGTGCTAAGGCCGTATTCCCCACACGGCTGAAACACACGGCTGTGTATCTACCCGTGTGGCCAACACTTAGGCTATTTTCCAAGCCTTAGTCAACCATAATCCCTCACACATTTATACAATATCAAGGATATATAACATGGCATACCGTTAATGATTAAACACCCTCCATTAAGTCACAAACATAGCATTTGCATGTCATCATACTTGTGTTTCTCATACTCATTTTATATCAAGTTTAGACATACCAAATCATATTTATTTGGCCTTGTCATCTTCACTACCACTTATACCCTTATACCATGATTATCTTCATGCTGATATTCTCAACTTAGTCATGTAGCATTCATAGTCATGTCTAATTCATATCCTTAATGTCATATATCACACACTCACATTAACATGTTTCCATAAGGCATTCCACACTAATTCCATTCTTCATTAACATCATTAACTTACTCTAAAATTACACTTTCATGCTAAGAATATGGTCACATCTATTGATCAAAGTTCATCCATCAAATATGCATACCATATCATACATTCATCGATACCAAGCCATCACAACATGCACATCATCAAGACATTAGATTACTCGTGCAAAATCAGTTACGTTTACAACCCAATGATCAAATATAAGTCATATCTCATGGCTCTATCCAATTGAATCACTATAAGCCAAGTCAATTGGCCAAATCATGAAACACATATCATAAAGTACTAAGTCTCTATACATGCCACTCACTTCAAAACACTTAAGGTTTATTAATACCCCAACTTGATAATTTGATAGTGTGATGTTGCCTTCAACGATCTCCAACCCCAAGCGAACCTGACAACACTAAAGAAATGGAAAGGAGGGGGTAAGCTTATAGTTGTGTAAGTCCATACGAAAATAATAATAAGCAATTTATTAACGTTCTTTTTCCAAATTCCTACAACATATTCTCATGGTAACACAATCGAAGTTGCACATAATTCCATTACTTGCTCATATTCCAGTCAAGTTGTCTACTCGAATTATAGTCATTAAATTATTAATATCTTGAGCTACGGAGATCCAAATTAAGATCTGCTAATTTTTCCTGAAACTAGACTCATATATCTTCTTACCATAAATTTTTAGAATTTTTGGCTTAGCCAATAAGTATATTTTATTCTTTAAAGTCTCCCCTTGTACTACTATTTGACAGTTTCAACCCTTATTCACTAAAAATTAATTATGTCATCGTATGAGATTCATATTATGTTCCTATTTGTTTCTCTTGAAAATAGATTCATTAAGAACTTATTCATATTAGTTCTAACCCATAATTATTCTTGTACAATTTTTAGTGATTTTCCAAAGTTAAGATAGGGGAGCACGAAATAATTTGACCCTGTCTCACAAAAATTCAAATATCTCATAATAATAAAATTCTTTTGCTTACACCGTTTCTTATATGTAAAACTACAGTAAATAATATTTAATTTCAAATTTTATTTAGTCTCTAATTCGATTTCCACTATTTTTTGTGGATTTTCAAAGTTTGACTTCTACTGCTCTCCAAAACTATTTTAGTGCAATATGATGATAACTTTCATAAGTTCATTTTCAACTAATCATGAACTCACCATTTCATGGATTCCATGTTCAATTACACAATGCAAGTTAGCATGATATTGCAACAAAATTCATAATCATAATTCATACATCTTAGCTCACCAAGGTCTCAACATTTCATAGTCTCAATAGCCATAAGCTTAGTGTTCATACCTGTACCCTTTCAACACTTTTCACATATTACTATTATTGTCAAATTCCTACAACATATTCTCATGGTAACACAATTGAAGTTGCACATAATTCCACTATTTGCTCATATTTCAGTCAAGCTGTCTACTCGAGTCATAGTCACTAAATTATTAATATCTTGAGCTATAAACCTCCAAATTAAGATCTGCTAATTTTTCCTAAGACTAGACTCACATATCTTCTTACCATAAAATTTTCATAATATTTTGTCAAGCAAATAAGTACAGTTTATTCTTTAAATTCTCCCTATATACTGCTGTTTAATAGTTTCAACCCTTCTTCACTAAAAAATAATTATCTCATCGTATGGGATGCAGATGATGTTCTCGTTTGTTTTTCTTGAAAATAGATTCTTTAATAACTTATTCATATCAGTTCTAACCCATAATTATTCTTGTACAATTTTTAGTGATTTTCCAAAGTTAAGACAGGGGAGCACGAAATCACTCTAATCCTGTCTAACAAAAATTCAAATATCTCATAATATGAAATTCTTTTGCTTGCACCATTTCCTCTATGTGAAACTAAACTCAATAAGATTTAATTTCATATTTTATTCAGTCTCTAATTCGATTTCCATAAGTTTTTGTGGATTTTCAAATTCGGACTACTACTATTGTCCAAAACTGTTTTAGTGCAATATGATGATAACTATCATAAGTTCATTTTCAACTAATCATGAACTCACTATTTCATGGATTCCATGTTCAATTACACAATGTAAGTTAGCACGATATTGCAACAAAATTCATAATCATAATTCATACATCTTAGCTCACCGAGGTCTCGACATTTCATAGTCTCAATAACCATAAGCTTAGTGTTCATACCTATACCCTTTCAACACTTTTCACATATTACTCCACTTCTTAACCATAATCTTGAATGGCCCGTTGAACCACCCGGAATATTGAATGACGTTTGGAATCATCATACACTAAACAAAGTACCAAAGCCATTGATGTGATCCGGCCCGGGTGGTTGAGTCAAATTCACTTGATTGCCCGATCATAGACGAGAGAGTCGTTCGTGCCTCGTATTCGAGAAATGGAAGTGAATGGGTAAGTTGGGATAAGCGGAAGGTTTCAAAAAAGGGTAAGATTAGTAACAGGTTCGGCTATGGGTAGCAAAGATGTTGTTGGATAGTTGGCTCGGTTTGGTGATAACAAGAAAGAAATTCAAAAAGTGGGGATGGAAAACGAGCTTAACGTCAGGAATGATTCAACATTAGATAGTGTGTCCCCGATTCCTATATTGTTAAGGTGAAAAGGATGAATAGATGGATAGGTGAACGCCACACCAAGATTGGTGATAAGTTCAAACAAGGATGATTGACGCCACTAGCACAAGCTAGATAAGTCTTTCGAAACTTGTATGAGATATGAGAGGAAGCAACCTCACAAGAACAATGTTCATTAAACAAATTGGCAAAAGTCCTTTTACAATGAAATAAACAAACTATTTATAGGCTATTATGTAGTAGCTGAATGGACAAACTAGCTAGCTTAAAGACTAATCAAATTCGGTCATGAACTAACTAGAATGTTCTAGAATGAAAACATTAATTAACTAGTCTTGATTCAGCTGATGGGAATGTGTTTGGACAGCTTCATGTATGAGCTTTAATCTCTTGAATGAATGTGAACCTTTGGAAGCTCAATGGGCGTCTAGGTTTAGCCATGAGGTGCATGAAGCTTCCAAGAGGTGTCTCTTGGCTGAATAGGTGCTTAGAAACTCCAAGGGTCCTCCCACATGCATTCAACTATACATGGAACTTGGAAGGAAGCTTGAACCTAGTCGTACATGAACTTGCATTAATTATCCTCCATTCATGCATGTGTACCATCCAAAGGGGATGTATTATTCAATATCCATTGCATGCAATTAATCCTCCATGTACATGAATGTAAGACCTCCAAACATTGAACCGAACCATGCATGAATCTTCCAGTTCAATGAACTTTCCCATACATGCACCTTGCCATTAATGAACCTCCACATTCGGCTGAACCTACATAATTAAATAACATATTTAAATAAAACACAACTATTCATATAATCATAAAAAAATATTAACTAGACAACTTAATGACACTAACTAAATTCAGACATATTAATTATAAGTCAACTAGCATATTTAATTCGACCAGCTCAAATAATTCAAAAACACTTAGTGAGCTAAGTTGAGCTAGGGAATTTGGCATGAGCTGTAGCAAACTTAATTAAAAACAAAATTAAACTTAGTTTATTGTAAAGAAAAAGGAATAAGCTGAAACGAGCTAAAATCAAGCTCAAACGAGCTGAAACGAGCTCAAGTGAGTTGATTGGAGCTGAATGGCGCATGGGGAGCTGGAGAGGAGCTGAGATCGGATTGCAAAAGAGTGCATTCAATCTTCAAGGAGTTGTCCTTAGCTCCTCCAACATCATGGACCTTGTTATCATCCCAAATGCGCAACACCAAAGCTGATAAAGCGTCTTGAATTTGCTTGGTTCGAGCTCAAGTCATGGGGCCTTTTGGAAGCTCGATTAGTTCTTGATTTGCATTCGAGGATGCCCCGGCGTGCTTACATCATTCCCCCCGTCTTCAAAGCCACTTGTCCTCAAGTCGAGCAGTCAGTTAATTTTGAAACAGGGATGGCTACTTGTTCGTTTTTGTATAAGTATGTTTAATCGCCACATCATGCCTTGCTGCAAAAACGTCTTAGAACTTGCAACCAATCGAGAATCAATATAGAGCACAAACTTATTCAAATAGTCATTGAAGCAAGTTATCTTACACTTAAGACATTCACAACAAGACAGTAGCAATATCTCGTTTTGATAGTGAAAATAGACTTGTTTCATTACAACTCAAAAATTTAACGAACAAGGGTTTTAAGAACATAATGTCCGTAATTCGCTTGGGCATCTCAAATTATATTCGAAAACCATAGTGACTTCGACAGGAATTCATACGACATTTCAAAAACTGGATACATCTGTCATAAACAAACAATGGAAAAGAAATATTTAATTCATGTTTTTGTGTACTTAAACAACGTAATTTGGACAGCAAATATCCGTCAAACTCAATAATTTCACGCATATCAAGAATCTTTTGTCCATCAACCAAAATAGTTATATCTTCATCGTTATTGTTTTCTTTATTAATCAAATTGGACAAAGATGTAATAGAAATTCCAGAAACCATACCTTGAGCAGGTAAACAAGGATTAGTTTTACCTTTTCCTACCATTACAAACCTTCGCTCTTCGGGAATGTATTGCAACCGCAACAAAGGATTTGAGTCAAACTGAAAATGATTAGAGACAAGAAAACTTTGGTTAATCAAAACTCTTTTCTTTTCTTTGCTCATGTTTCTTTGAATTTCCTTTTCTCTCACTTTGGTCTTATTTTTATCACAACTCTTTTTCTTTTCTCTTTCATTTTCTTTTTCTTTATTTTTCATTTTCACTTTCTTTTTCCACTCTCATATGCTCCAAAGATTGTTTTAATCGTTGTTGATCCTCCACAAATTGTTTCGGTGTCAAGGGTGCCAAAGTAAAATTTTGACCATGGTACTTGAAAGTATATTGATTCGCGAACCCGTCGTGCTTCACTCTTCGGTCAAATTGCCATGGCCTCCCAAGCAGTATATGGCCCGCATGCATGGGCACCACATCACAAAGGACTTCATCTTTATATTTTCCAATTGAAAATGGAATAAGGACTTGCTTGGTTACCTTTAACTCAACTCCATCATTAAGCCATTGGAGTTTGTAGGGACTCGGATGCAAACTTGTCGGCAGATCAAGCTTTTCAACTAGGAGGGTGCTCGCAACATTGGTGCAACTTCCTCCATTAATCACTAAGCTACATACCTTTCCACGGACAAAACAATGGGTATGAAAAAGGTTCTCTCATTGCGGATCGATTTTTGTACCTTGCGCACCTAAGCTCCTCTTAACAATAAGCATCTCGCCTTCGACCGCATACTTCAATTCTTCATCGGCATCAGAAGCGTTTTTGGCATCATTTTCAACTTTTTCGTCTTTCTCCTCCTTCGATTCAATATCGCCATTGGGTCGAATCACCATAGTGCTCCTATTCGGACATTGGCTCACAATATGCCCTCTTCCAAGGCACTTAAAACATTTAATGTCCCTTGACCGGTTTTGGGTACCTTCAACAGCCTTGCCTTTGCTATTTTCACCCAAAAGCTTAGTAGTTTTGGCGGGTGCCATAGGATCTTTCGTTTGGCTCGCCGAAGCACTCTTGCTTGTGTCTTGGCTCCATCTGGGCACGTTAGTAATTGAATAACCTCGAGAAGCACCTTTCTTCTTAAGTTGTTTCTCAATCTTGATGGCCATGTGGACCATATCAACTATCTCTACATAGTGTTTAGTTCCACGATGTTGGGGATTTCGCGATTAAGTCCGTACAGGAACCTAGCCATAGTTGCTTCTTGATCTTCGTCCACATTTGCACGGATCATAGCAACTTCCATCTCTTTGTAATAGTCCTCGACACTCCTCGTACCTTGGAAAAGGTTTTGGAGCCTTTGGTAGAGTTTCCGGTGGTAGTGTGTTGGAATGAACCTCCGGCGCATAACAACCTTCATTTTGGCCCAAGTGTTATTGGGTCGCTCACCATTTCACCTCCGGGTCGAGGTACGTTGGTCCCACCAAATCATTGCATAGTCAGTGAATTCTATGGCAGCCAACTTAACTTTCTTTGCCTCCGAGAAGTTATGGCACTCAAAAAATGAGTTCGATCTTTTTCTCCCACTCCAAATATGCCTCGGGGTTCGAACGGCCTTAAAATGGGGGAATTGATAACTTAATGCTTTTCAAGTCATCATTGAACCTTTCTTGCTCTCGTTGGCCACGATGACGTTGGCCTCTTCGCCGCTCGCTAATATTCGAGCCAGCTTCACTTGGTTCGAAAACCTCGTCATCTCAAACTTACCTTCGGCCACGGTCTCTAGGTGGACTTATTGGGGTCCTTGCTCGTCGGCCTTTTCCCTCCACTTGATCGTGTCGGTCTTGTATCAGTTCCAACTTTCGGTCAAACAACCATTCAACTTCTCGAAGTAGGGCTTGCATGTTCAAGTCTAGCACATTCCGAACGGGTTGCCTTTCGTCCACATTTCGTTCCATGTTGATTTTCAATAATATTTAAATCCTCACCACAAATCTCACTATTTCACTCGCAAAGAAATAATTGATAAACACTCCACTCGTGTCTTCACTCGATTTTGGCTTTTCCAACACTCGAATACGCTCACACTCTCTAGCCTTTTTCCACTCAAGCTTACTCTCGTAACCTCGTAGTTTGTTTCTCTTGACTCGTCTTGGTGCTTTGGGGTCGGCTTCAAAATCAATTACAAGGGATAAAATTATGGGTATACGGGTAGGCTAAAAGAAAATTTTTCTTCGGTGTAGTGTGGTGTTTTGGAGATGGGGGGTTAAAAATTGGTGAAAAGAATAATTGACGATCGGAACAAAATATAAATAAAAGAAAAGAACTTGGTCACTTCTCTTTTTTTTATAATTTTGTATACATATATATATTTTTTATACTTCACAATACCACTATTACAATAGAGAGAGTGAAATTTACAACTTGAATTCTTTTTTTAATTCGAATTTTTTTTACAATGAACCTATTTCGATCTTGATACGAACGTCGGCACCTCTCGTTTTACAAGCTCTGATACCAAATGATGTGATCCGGCCCGGGTGGTTGAGTCGAATTCACTTGATTGCCCGATCGTAGACGAGAGAGTCTTTCGTGCCTCGTATTCGAGAAATAGAAGTGAATAGGTAAGTTGGGATAAGCGGAAGGTTTCAAAGAAGGGTAAGATTAGTAATAGGGTTTGGCTATGGGTAGCAAAGATGTTGTCGGATAGTTGGATCGGTTTGGTGATAATAAGAAAGAAATTCCAAAAGTGGGGATGGAAAACGAGCTTAATGTCAGGAATGATTCAACACAAGATAGTGTCACCCCGATTCTTATATTGTTAAGGTGAAAAGGATGAATAGATGGATAGGTGAACGCCACACCAAGATTGGTGATAAGTTCAAACAAGGACGATTGACGCCACTAGCACAAGCTAGATAAGTCTTTCGAAACTTGTACGAGATATGAGAGGAAGCAACCTCACAAGAACAATGTTCATTAAACAAATTGGAAAAAGTCTTTTTACAATGAAATAAACAAACTATTTATAGGCTATTATGTAGTAGCCGAATGGACAAACTAGCTATCTTAAAGACTAATCAAATTCGGTCATGAACTAACTAGAATGTTCTAGAATGAAAACATTAATTAACTAGTCTTGATTCGACTGATGGGAATGTATTTGGACAGCTTCATGTATGAGCTTTAATCACTTGAATGAATGTGAACCTTTGGAAGCTCAATGGGTGTCTAGGTTCGGCCATGAGGTGCATGAAGCTTCCAAGAGGTGTCTCTGGGCCGAATAGGTGCTTAGAAACTCCAAGGGTCCTCCCACATGCATTCGACTGTACATGGAACTTGGAAGGGAGCTTGAACCTAGCCGTACATGAACTTGCATTAATTATCCTCCATTCATGCATGTGTACCATCCAAAGGGGATGTATTCTTCAATATCCATTACATGCAATTAATCCTCCATGTACATGAATGTAAGACCTCTAAACATTGAACCGAACCATGCATGAATCTTCCCGTTCAATAAACTTTCCCATACATGAACCTTGCCATTAACGAACCTCTACGTTCGGCTGAACCTACATAATTAAATAACATATTTAAATAAAACACAACTATTCATATAATCATAAAAAAATACTAACTAGACAACTTAATGACACTAACTAAATTTAGACATATTAATTATAAGTCAACTAGCATATTTAATTCAGCTAGCTCAAATAATTCAAAAACACTTAGTAAGCTAAGTTGAGCTAGGGAATTTGGCATGAGCCGTAGCAAACTTAATTAAAAACAAATTTAAACTTAGTTTATTGTAAAGAAAAAGGAATGAGTTAAAACGAGCTAAAATCAAGCTCAAACGAGCTCAAGTGAGCTGATTGGAGCTGAATGGCGCATGGAGAGCTAGAGAGGAGCTGAGATCGGATTGTAAAAGAGTGCATTGAATCTTCAAGGAGTTGTCCTTAGCTCCTCCAACTTCATGGACCTTGTTATCATCCCAAATGTGCAACACCAAGGCTGATAAAGCATCTTGAATTTGCTTGGTTCGAGCTCGAGTCATAGGGCCTTTTGAAAGCTCGATTAGTTCTTAATTTGCATTCGAAGATGCCCCGGGCGTGCTTACATCAGCCATGTCCCAAACATGGCCTTACATGGATCCACATGTCGACACCATATCCCAGATATGGTCTTATACGAAGTCTCATATCGGTGCCGATGCCATGTCCCAAACATGGTCTTACACTAGCGCACATATCATCACCGATGCCAAGTCCCAGACATGGTCTTACACTGGCACACATATCAACTTCGATGCCATGTCCCAGACATGGTCTTACATGGGATCTCAATAACCATATTGTCATGATATCCGAATCCTAAGCATTCCTCAAGGTCACTCGGGGCTTCTTTGATTACACATTTCGTCTAAACTTGTCCCTAAGACCTAATCATATATCTCATGATGGTACTTAAGCTCATGATTTCACATAATGTTAATAATCATGATAATCACTTTTTAACACAAATCACAATTCTTCACATTGTCATCATACATCATAGTCATATTGTAGATCACTTCTTATGCATAGCATACAATAACCTTTAACTCAACAAGTTCAAATCAACTTACCAATTTAAATTTAGTCACAATCAACGATAAAATTATTGTAGGTACTTACTTGTCAAATTCTCGTCATATGCATCCGTATGACAACTCATTCAATTTATGAGACAATAATATAATTTACAATTCAAGTATGACATTGCATTATTATTATTATTACCACACGAACTTACCTCGAATCCAAGGACGGCTAATTATTAGTCCGTAATCTCGTACCTTCTCGATTTAAGTCTGAATCTCATTTTCCTTGATAATCAAGCTTAGAAGCTTGGAAAACTCTAGCCATGGTTTCTTCATGAAATATTCGGCCAAGGAAGAAGATGGACAAGAAATTTTGGCTTTTATTTTGTTTTTAATTCAGTTTAATTACTAGATTACCAAAATTCCCCTAACTTAAAAATATTCTATTTCACCCATTTCATGTCCATTTTTGTCCAACAAATTATTCAATGGTCTAATTACCATATAAGGACCTCCAATTTAAAATTTCATAACAATTGGACACCTCTAACATGTAGAACTCAACTTTTGCACTTTTTACAATTTAGTCCTTTTGACCAAATTGAGTGCCCAAATGTCAAATTTTTCAAACGAAATTTTCACAAAATCATCTCATGAATTTTTAGACCATAAAAATAAAATAAAAAATTTTCTTACGTCGATTTGTGGTTTCAATCCCGAAACCACTGTTCTGACTAGGCCCCAAATCGGGCTGTTACCACTCTCCTCCCTTTAGAGATTTTTATCCTTGAAAATCTTACTAGAAATGAGGTTTGATTTTCGCATAGGCTCCTTTATTCATAACATCGTTAGAGAACCTTTACTAATACTAAACTTTTAGTTCTTAACACTACAATCCTTCGTTCCAAGGTCAAGAGTAGTTTTTCGTTATGCAACACATCAACTGAATCTTGACTTATGTCGAAGAACTCTTATACACGAAGAATCTGATCCATACTGTCATATCACACATACATATATCATACTTGAATCCTTTCAAATTCAACCTTATACTCTCTATAATTCCATACGGTCCAATAGTTTTTGAATTCGATCTCTTAGTTGCTTGTAAATTTTTAGAGCTTCTTTTAGCTTTCCCAAGAGGTCACAATATAAACCTCGAATCTCAATCCGATTAATGAAGACTAACATTCAAAGAAATCTGACAACCTCAAAGACACATAATTCCATTAGCATGTCAAGTGAGAATTTTGTGCATGCCGAAACGATTTGCAATTTTAAATGGAGAACAACAATTCACATAACATTTCTCTTTGTCAGAGACGGGGATAATCCAGATATGAAATCTATAGTAGCTCTTTCCCATTTCTTTCTAGTATCAATACTGTACTCCCTTAGTTCATGAATTATTAACACATTTCCCAGCTACACAGACTTACAATAAAACTTCAGTTTTCAGTCTTGAACTCAGCTAAGACCGAACCGTCAATAGACAAGATTAACTATATAACCATCATTCTCAATGAAATCGAGGATTTTCAACCCCAATACTAGCAACTACATTTTGCTGTTCTCAAAGATCAAGCAATAACTAACTCATCATCCTTCAATTTTCAAATTATCTATGCTATCTCAGATTCAGATCTTTCCATAACATCGGATACTTTCAGCTATTACGTTACTTTCTGGCCTTGAAACACATCTCAATTCATTCAATATCGTATCTCGAAAAATCGAGAACAGTATGCCCGATGCAGGCTATTTCAATTCTAATATTTCGATTAACAATACTTCCAACCATTTTGAACCTTACTAGCATGTAACAGACCATCCAAATTTTTATGAAGGCAATAACTTTATCAATCAGTACGACTTCGATTCTGAATACCTGTCTTTTACTCATAAAGAAACGAAATTCTGTTTCCAAACATGGGAATAGACTCGGATATAAATATTTCATTTAGTTTTTCAAACAAATAACCTATACAGTTTGAAAAACTAAGTCGATTTTAATTATCAATCAATATTAATTCAAGTATTCCCTCATACTGATGATAGAACAATTCAAGCACACAATCTTTTATAATTCTTTCACAACACAAGTCAAAATTCTATATAAACTGTTTCAGCTCAAACAAAACATAAAGCTTCTTTCTAATCCAATAGAAATCAAGATTACCTGTAAAAATGAAAACTAATATACAATCTGAACTCGAACTGTCACAATCTATACTTTGGCAAATTTCAATCCTTTTTTATAAAGATTAGAAAACCTCATATCAGTATCACTGTGTTCCCATGATCAGACTAGAGATATAGCCATATAGACATATTTAATTCCGACCCATGGATACCCCACGCAAACAAATCACATTTATACATTTTAACATTAGGAATAAAAAGAAAATCGAGACATTTGCATTCAAGATATGTAGACATATAGAATTTCCGAGAACATAGCCCAAATGAAATAATAAAGATCTCTATGATCCTCTCAAAGAAAAGAAATCCAGAAGAAAATACCATTCAGACTCGCTGAAACCAAATGCTACAAGGATAATACATTTTCCATATATATACCGAACAGAGCAACAATCATTAGAATCAAAATCATAGCATCATATGCATTTTCTCATCAATTTCCAACAGACGGATGGTAATAGAATACCAGGGAGAATTAAAGCAATACAAATTATAGACTATTCAGACTAATAATGCTTTCGTCTACTATCATGTTTATAAAACATTCCTTTACAATAAGGATTTAAGAAGAATATAAATAGCCATATGAATACCTCTGAGAATAATTGAACACACAGAATACCTCAGAAGAGATGGTCATAATCTGCTCAATTGCAACTATCATACTCAGACACCTTACTATACAAACATTATTCCTTTCACTAATTCTGATCACCTTTATATTTATGCTACCACTGAACTCTTCAGTTTCTCACTGGGGAACTCATTTAGCATAACTCTCATGAAATTTCACCATAGGACACCTCATTGGTAAGGGGGTGAAGTCGTAAAGCCTCTAACTCGACTCTCATATATACACATATGTAACTTAACATTCATCATCATCATAATAATGTCATTACGTTTATATTATAAACCTTTATTCATACCTTTATAAGCCTAAATTCATCATAAGTATACTCTGCTCAGATACTTTAACATCACTACAACATGATCGGGTGTAGCTCGATTGGAGAGTATCTCTGTCTAAGCGAGATAAATCTTATCCACATCGGGAGACATAACACTATCACAGATTATATGTGGCATGTATAGTTAGACTCTCACACATGCTAGGTTAGTCTGAAAACCAACTAAACCATAGCTCTGATACCACTACATGTAATACCCTTACCCGTGTCTGATGCTGAGGCAAGATACGAGGCATTACCGGACTTAACCATACACATACATGTAAAATCGGGCCATAAAATTTTAACCAATTCAAAAACATTCAAGCACATGAATATCGTCCCTTATACGGGCCTACGAGGCCCAAAACCACATAAGGGGTGGTTTGGGACTAAACCAAAAACTTCTAAAAATTTTACAACACTTAGAGAAATTTTTCATGTTCAGAGAGTCACACGCCCTTGAGGCTTGGGACACGCCTGTGTCCTCAGCCCATGTAACTCTCTGTTTATGACGTCAGCAATGAAATGGTTCACACGGCCAAGTCACACGCCCGTGTGCTAAGGTCTTTTTCCCCACACGACTGAGACACACGGCCGTGTATCTGCCTGTGTGGCCAACAGTTAGGCTATTTTCCAAGACTTGGTCAACCATAATCCCTCACACATTTATACAACATCAAGGATATATAACATGGCATCCATTTAACGATTAAACACCCTCAATAAAAACACAGCATTTGCATGTCATCATACTTGTGTTTCTCTATAACATCCCGATTTTAGGCCTAGTCAGAACAGTGGTTCCGGCACCATAAATTGGATGAGGAAAATTTTATTTTTATTATATTTTTATAGTCTAAAATTTCACGGAATGATTTCATGAAAATTTCGTTCGAAAATTTTGACGTTTGGCCACTCAATTTAGTCAAAAGGACTAAATCGTAAAAAGTACAACAGTTGAGTTTTACATGCTAGAGGTGTCCAATTGTCATGAAATTTTAAATTGGAGGTCCTTATATGGAAATTAGACCATTAGTTAAGCTGGTGGACAAAAATGAATATGGTTAGGCATGTTTTCAAAGTTTTTCATTAAGGGCATTTTGGTCATTTAATTATTAAAATGAATTAAAAACAAAATTAAAAGCCAAATCTTCAACCTCTTGGCCGAAACTTGCATGAAGAAACCATGGCTAGGGTTTTTTCAAGCTTCTAAGCTTGATTGTAAGTCCGTTCTAGCCCCGTTTTTAATGATTTTTATGTTTTTGCAATCCCCGTAACAAGATCTATCTATTTCTACCATTAATTTGAGCTAGGGTTCATGTTTAAAAATTGACCCATGTGTGACATGCATGAATTTTGATGTCTAATGGTAGAAAATGAGTGTTGGGTGTTAAATAAACGACTTTTACAAAGCAATTTTCGATGAAAACGTCTGGAAGGACCATTTTGTAAAAGTTGTAAAAATGGTATAAAAGGGTATTTTGATGAGAATTGTGGTTTTCTATAGTTATGAAAATGGTTCGGCTAGGCCTATAGAGTGAGAAAATTGAATAAAAATCACTTTATGAGCCTAGGGGGAAAAGTATAATTTTGACAAAGTTTAGAGGCAAAAAACTTAATTTTGACAAAATATAATTTTTGGATCACATTAAATAATGTGATTAATAATTAGACTAAATGTGATATTATAGATCAAGGTAAATGAGGATTGGACCTAAATCGGATGAAAAATGGAAAATCGAGGTTAGGTTCCTTTTTGCTATTTTGGTGCCGAGGTAAGTTCGTGTGTTAATAATATTGCAATGCTATGTTTGAATTGAAAATTTTGTATTATTATTACACAAATGGCATGATTTAATATATTGAAAAGTGATGAAAGAATGGTATATAAAATTTGGAAGAACAATGATATATGACTAGTAGCACATGAAATGTTGGATGGTTCAATTATTGATAGCTTGCTTTATAATAGCTGAATATATTGAGAATTTGATATAACATGGTGTTTTATGAAGTTGGATAACTTGTGAAAAGGAAGGTAAGTCCATTTACAAGTAAATACAATGTGTGAGGTATGTTAATTGCTTAAATAATGATTATATGATAAATGTATGCTCTTGAAAAGAATATGATTTGAATGTTCAATTTATGAAAATTTATGAAACATTGACATGATTGATAATAAGAGGAAGAAAAATCTCGGTTGAATGATGTAATACCCCATACTCGTACCTGAGACCGGAATAGGATACGAGGCATTACCGAAATTTTCAGAATAATTTCAATTAATTTATATTATTTAGTATTCATTTTCATGTTTCATGTAACATCCTTTTCATATATTCAATTCAAAATATCATATAAAATACGATACAATACTTAAATTTTCATATTTACATGCTCATTCAATGTATCCGAACCTAACTGACTAAATTGCAGAAATACCAAGATTTAGGGGCATATTGGTAATTTACCATTTTCCCAAATTTCACCCAATCTTAAATTGATAATTTCATTCAATTTATTAATTTAGATAATAAAACAATTTATTCCCTTCAATTTAGTCATTTTGACATTTTTACAAAATTGCTCCCTAAAGTTTTACTTTTATTCAATTTAGTCCATGAGCTTAAAACATGCAAATTAGCCATGTTAACTGAATATTCATATATATTTTTCCTCCTCCTCTTCTCCATTCCACATTCTTAATGTATATAACATTCTTGTAAGTACGATTTCACAATTTACTTATTAATGCTCACATCAATCTGTTCACACGAGTCATACTCACTCAATTATTTATAATTCGAGCTACAGAGCTCAAAATTAAGATCCACAAATTTTCCATAAAACTAGACTCACATATCATTTCACCATAAAATTTTAAACATTTTTGGTTTATCCAATTAGTACAGTTTATTCATTTAACTTTCCCCTGTTTCACTATCCAACAGTTTTGACCTCTCTTCACTAAAAATTAATTATATCATAGTACAAAACTCAAATAATGTTCCCATTGATTTCTATTGAAAATATACTCATTAAGGATTCTAATAATATAAATTTTAGACTCTAAGTAATTTTATCCAATTTTTGGTGATTTTCCAAAGTCAAAACAGGGGAACCCGAATTCATTCTGACCTTGTCTCACAAAATTCATTATATCTCATAATTTACAAATCCATTGCTTACACCGTTTCTTCTATGAAAAACTAGACTCAATAAGATTTAATTTAATATTTTATTCATCTTCTAATTCAATTTCTACAATTTATGGTTATTTTTCAAATTTAGTCTACTTCTGCTGTCCAATATTGTTTTAGTTCAAGATGTTTATTACCATTTTTCCTCTAAATTTCAAAGGTCATACAATTCAGTCCTTGCTCAATTAGCCCATCTATTAAGCTAATTTTTCTCAATTAACATTTTATTCCATCATTCTAAACTATTACACAATCTTTGAAAATCAGAATTTTAACACTAAACCTTAATTCACAACTTTTTCACAATTAGGTCCTAAAATCAATTTCTATTGAAATTACTTGATAAAATCATCAAACAACAAAATCAAAGCTTCAAATTCATTTTATTTCATCATAAACAGCTAACACTTATCAATGATAACTTTTAATTTTGTTCATAAAATCAAAAACTAATGAATTAAACACTTGGACCTAATTGTAAAAGTCACAAAAAACATAAAAATCTCAAAGAAAAGGGTAAGAATTGAACTCACATATGTCAAAGTATGAAAAACCAGCAGCTTTCAGACCTCCCATGGCGTTTTTGCTGAAGAAAAATGATGATATCTCTAGATTTTTCAAATTTGTCTTGTTTTATATGTTTAATTTGCAAAATTTCCCATTTTGCCCTTGTTTCTCCTTGTCCTTTTTGCTGATTTTCTTGCCCAACCGTCCAGCCCATACAATTTGGGTCCAATTGCCTTTTAAATCCCTCCTTTTTAATCACTTAAACTATTTAATCACAATTTAATAAATTTCGCACTATTTTCAATTTAGTCTTTTTTAATTAATTGACTAACCAAAGGTTAAAATTTTCTAACGAAACTTTAATACTAACTTAATAACACTCCATAAATATTTATAAAAATATTTATGGCTCGGTTTATAAATCCGAGGTCTCGATACCTCGTTTTCAACCAAATTTACCTGATTAATTCTTTTAAAATTGCAAAATTCACTAATTAAAAATAATTCTTTTAAGTTCGCGTTTGGCCTATAATTATTATTTGTTAAAATTTCTAAACTTACTCGTCAGATTTAGTGATCTCGAATCACTGTTTCCGACACTACTGAAAAATTTGGCTGTTACAACTCTCCCCCCTTTAGGGATTTTCGTCCCCGAAAATCTTACCAGAAAAGGTTGCTTTCAACTCTAATGAAAAACTTCCACAAAATTTCTCAGAATCACAACCGAATTAATCTCAAACATCTCTTCCCAATAACCTTTAGACTGTAGCATACAATGTCGGAGCATATCATCAAAATCTCACTTATTCCTTCATAATTACAACTCTAGTAAGGGGGTGAGGTCGTAAAGCCTCTAACTTAACTCTCATAACTACACACATATGACTTGACATTCATACATAACATCATCGTTTTCACATAATTCACTTTAAGAAAATTTATACACTTATATAGTCTATCAATATTTTCTGCTATCTACAATTTCAAACAATGAATTCACTTAGTTTAGCTCAATATCAACAATTAATCAATTTCAATCTTTTAAGTCCATTTATCACTTACCTTTCTTAATCAATTTAGGGAACCATTTCGGAATTGAGTACTTCGTTTTCATCATGCCATAGTAAAACTATGGTCTTGCACATAGTCACATATCACACACCGTAGCCATAGCCCAGCCATGGTCTTACACGAATCACATATCACACTGATGCCATATCCCAGATATGGTCTTATACGGAAGCACGTAATCACATATCTCTGATGCCATAGCCCAGCTATGGTCTTACACAGATCACATATCACATTGATGCCATGGTCCAACCATGGTCTTTTCCGTCAATTCGTCTTAGCCACTGAACGAAAGTACTCAAATCCGTTGTTCCACTTAATTTTTACTTTTATTCAAATATCATTTTACAACTATCACAGTTTAATGACATTCATATGCAATAATATACTATATCATTCATGAAATTTTCATATCACAACATTAAATTTAGCCATATGAAGTTACTAATCATACTTATTCAACCAAGTGTACATAAACACACACTTATTCAGTTTTGAATAAAATTTACTTAATCAAACATGTTGGGCACATAACATCGTAGACATGCCAAACAGACACGGATAGTCTTATCATAATAGACATAGTCATCATAAACCAAAGAACATACTTTAAAGATAAATCATGATCGATAATTTACGAAATAAGAGTGATAGGAAAACCGAGATAAAGAACTCCAAAATACGATACCATACCAGAAATCTGAGAACATAACTCATACGAAAATAATAACAAATATCCAAATGATTTCTCAGAGAAAACCAGAAGAGACAGAAGAATAGTCTCATGTAAGTTTCACCATTGACTTCTTTTTCCAAATATAATAGAATTGAATCCCATATGGAGTGATAGGGATTTAACACTTAATAATAATAAATAATTTGAATTATAATAATATAATCGTATGTTGAGCATGTTTGTACTCAGTGGTATTACCATAATTCAAATTAAAAATACTATAATAAATAATAGACATCAAACATGTAATAATATAAGTCATATGTGTTAATTATGCTTTAATTTCATATCTCAGCAATAGTCTTTCATCAAATAGCATCATATATCATCTATATTATCTTTAATCAATTCATGAACCTTTGGTTCAAGCTTTCAATCTCATATCTCTATTTCAATTCACAATTCACATTTCTTTTCATAATTCCACTTTTTCACACTTTCAATAGTTTATTCGATCAAATTCATTCGATTTTCTCATTTCATTTACTCAACCCTATTAACATAACTCGGACTCAGACGGATACACGGATCCAACCAAACACACCAATCGGCACATTGTGCCTAAAACGGTACGTAGTACCTGATCAATATACGACACATAAGTGCCTGAAATTACACACGAGGTGCCTGATACGACACACAAGGTGCCTAAAATACGACACATAAAGTGCCTGATCAGTATAGCCGACAAATCCCGTACACTTCCAGTTCCTATGGCATGCCAATTATATCCGACTAGTCCGACAAGTTAATAGGGAATTCAATTCTCATTTCAATTTCACTTAATATTCATATTTACCCTTATTAACAAGACTCGGACTTTGGCGGATACACGGATTCCATCCAAACACACCAAAATGTCCAACCAAAACACACCAGTATAATCCTCCAAAACACACAAGTATCATATAATCCTCCCAAACACACTAGAATAATATAATCCATCCAAAACACACCAGAATAGCACAAAATGCCTCTTCGGATAAATCCGAAGGATATAAACATCAGCATATCCAAATCTCATCTCCAAATCCCTTCTCAAAATCCTATGGCATGCCAACTATATCCGACTCAGTCCGGTATAGTTAATAGGGTATTCAACTCACTTTCCAGTTTCCAATCAATACACATTTCAATTAATCACATATTCATATCAATTTCATCACATTCCCAATCAATAAAATTTTCAAATATAACATATATCCAAAATTCTATTTCCACATCAATCACATATATCCATACAAATTCAATTCAATATTAATACTTACCTTAAAATTTTACTTACTATACACATAAATTTAAATATAACATTTATTCATACCTTTATGAGTTCCGACTCATCATAATCTACTTTTGCTCATATATTTGAGTATCGCTTTTATCATTATAGTAATTAGCTCGGTTGGGAAAGTATCTCTATCTTTAAGTAAAATAAATCTCATCAGAGTTGGAAGATATTACATTATCTTATCACAAGTTATATAATGGCATGTATTTCTAGACTTCACATATGCTACGTTCGGTCCGAGAATCGGCTAAACCTTAGCTCTGATACCATTAAATGTAATACCCCATACCCGTACCTGAGGCCGGAATAGGATACGCGGCATTACCGAAATTTTCAGAATAATTTCAATTAATTTATATTATTTAGTATTCATTTTCATGTTTCATGTAACATCCTTTTCATATATTCAATTCAAAATATCATATAAAATATGATAAAATACTTAAATTTTCATATTTACATGCTTATTCAGGGTATCCGAACCTACCTGACTAAATTGCAGAAATACCAAGATTTAGGGGCATATTGGTAATTTACCATTTTCCCAAATTTCACCCAATATTAAATTGATAATTTCATTCAATTTATTAATTTAGATAATAAAACAATTTATTCCCTTCAATTTAGTCATTTTTGACATTTTTACAAAATTGCTCCCTAAAGTTTTACTTTTATTCAATTTAGTCCATGAGCTTAAAACATGCAAATTAGCCATGCTAACTGAATATTCATATATATTTTTCCTCCTCCTCCTCTCCATTCCACATCCTTAATGTATATAACATTCTTGTAAGTACGATTTCACAATTTACTTATTAATGCTCACATCAATCTGTTCACACGAGTCATACTCACTCAATTATTTATAATTCGAGCTACAGAGCTCAAAATTAAGATCCGTAAATTTTCCCTAAAACTAGACTCACATATCATTCCACCATAAAATTTTAAGTATTTTTGGTTCAGCCAATTAGTACATTTTATTCATTTAAGTTTCCCTTGTTTCACCATCCAACAGTTCTGACCTCTCTTCACTAAAAATTAATTATATCACAGTAAAAAACTCGGATAATGTTACCATTGATTTCTATTGAAAACACACTCATTAAGGATTCTAAGCATATAAATTTGAGACTCTAATTAATTTTATCCAATTTTTGGTGATTTTCCAAAGTCAAAACAGGGGAACCCAAATTCGTTCTAACCTTGTCTCACAAAATTCATTATATCTTATAATTTACAAATCCATTGCTTACACCGTTTCTTCTATGAAAAACTAGACTCAATAAGCTTTAATTTCATATTTTATTCATCTTCTAATTAGATTCCTAAAATTTATGGTGATTTTTCAAATTTAGTCTACTTCTGCTGTCCAATATTGTTTTAGTTCAAGATGTTTATTACCATTTTTCCTCTAAATTTCAAAGGTCATACAATTCAGTCCTTGCTCAATTAGCCCATCTATTAAGCTAATTTTTCTCAATTAACATTTTATTCCATCATTCTAAACTATTACACAATCTTTGAAAATCAGAATTTTAACACTAAACCTTAATTCACAACTTTTTCACAATTAGGTCCTAAAATCAATTTCTATTGAAATTACTTGATAAAATCATCAAACAACAAAATCAAAGCTTCAAATTCATTTTATTTCATCATAAAAGCTAACACTTATCAATAATATCTTTTAATTTTGTTCATAAAATCAAAAACTAATGAATTAAACACTTGGACCTAATTGTAAAAGTCACAAAAACATAAAAATCTCAAAGAAAAGGGTAAGAATTGAACTCACATATGTCAAAGTATGAAAAACCAGCAGCTTTCAGACCTCCCATGGCGTTTTTGATGAAGAAAATGATGATATCTCTAGATTTTTCAAATTTGTCTTGTTTTATATGTTTAATTTGCAAAATTTCCCATTTTGTCCTTGTTTCTCCTTGTCTTTTTTGCTGATTTTCTTGCCCAACCGTCCAACCCATACAATTTGGGTCCAATTGCCTTTTAAATCCCTCCTTTTTAATCACTTAAACTATTTAATCACAATTTAATAAATTTCGCACTATTTTCAATTTAGCCTTTTTTTAATTAATTGACTAACCAAAGGTTAAAATTTTCTAACGAAACTTTAATACTAACTTAATAACACTCCATAAATATTTATAAAAATATTTATGGCTCGGTTTATAAATTCGAGGTCTCGATACCTTGTTTTTAACCAAATTTACCTGATTAATTCTTTTAAAATCGCAAAATTCAAAAGTTCACGCTTGGCCTACAATTATTATTTGTTAAAATTTCTAAACTTACTCGTCGGATTTAGTGATCTCGAATCACTGTTTTCGACACCACTGAAAAATTTGGCTGTTACAAATGAAATAGGATATTCGATGGATTGTTGAAAGGGAATTGATAGTAAAAAGGACCTAGCCCGGATAGGTGATCCAATTCCTATATAGCCCTCCCGAAGAATATGTGTAAACGGATTTAGCCTAGACGAGTAATCCAAATTAGGTTCTGAATTTAGCCTAGACTGGTAATTCAGATCGGAGCTCATTAGAGTATATGTCGTTACAGGGGATTTAGCCTGGACTGGTAATCTCGACGATACTCTATAAGTTTATATTACAGGGGATTTAGCCTGGACTGGTAATCCTGCTGTAAGGAAGGAGGTTTGCGGCAGTGTGCTTTTTAGAAAGGGAAAATACGAATTGACGGACATGAACTTGTAAAGTGATCTAGCCTCCCGAAGAATATGTGTGTTGAAATGGATTTAGCCTAGATAGGTAATCCGATTAGGATCTAAATTTAGCCTGGACTGGTAATTCAGATTCGAACTCATAAGGGTAATTGTCGCTGCAGGGGATTTAGCCTGGACTAGTAATCCCGACATTACCATATGAATTTATACTATGAGGGATTTAGACTGGATTGGTAATCCCCCCGTAAGAGCAAGGTTCGCGGGAGTGCGTACTTGAAATGATCACTTGTATGAATTGACGGTGAATGGGATATCCATCGAGATTCCAAGAAATTCAACGAGATTAATATGAGAAATGAAATAAAAAGGTTCTTGCCATGATAAACTCATTTATGTTATATGATACTGTTATGATACATATGAATTATCATGTTTGGATGAATGTTGTGCTAAATGATAGCACAGGTAAATACTCGAAACCCATGGACTTGTGATAAGAATGAAAATGAATGAGTGATACTTATGAGAGTAATTTCATGAAAATCTTGTAATGGTATCATTTTATTGTACTAAAATAGTTTGGATAACAGCAGTAGTCTTGCTTTGAAAATCCACCAAAAATTGTGGAAGTCGAATTAAAGGCTGAATAAAATATGGAATTATTATCAAGTGTAGTTTCTTATAAAGGAAATGGTGTAAGTAAAGGAATCTCCTATTATGAGATATTTGAATGTTTATGAAATAGGGTCAGAGTGATCTTGGACTCCCCTATCTTAACTTTGGAAAATCATTAAAAATTGCATGAAAATAATCATGGGTTATAAATTACATGCTTAAAATCCTTAATGAGTATACTTTCAAGGGAAATAGATGGGAGCATCATCAGAGTCCCAAACTATGAGATAAATAAGTTTTAGTGAACAAAGGTCGAAGCTGTCAAATAGCAAAACAGGGGAGAATTTTAATAATAAAATGTACTTATTGGCTAGAGAAAAAATTTTGAAAATTTTATGGTAAGAATATATGTAAGTCTAGTTTTTTGAAAAATTAACGGTTCTGAATTTGGAGTCTCGTAGCTCCAGATATAAATAATTTAGTGACTGTGACTCTAGAAAATAACTTAACCAAACTTTGAATAAATAGAGAGGAATTGAAAAATAGCATGTTAATGCATTGCTTATTATTTTTCATACGAGCTTACTAAGCTTAAAGCTTACTCCCTCCTTTCCATTTCTTTTAGTGTTGTCAAGTCAACTAGGGGTGGGAGCTCGTCGGAGGCAGCATCATACTATCAAGCCAATACCTTTAGAGTATTGATACATATGTTAGAAATATAAAGTGAATGGCATATATAGGGACCTAGTTTTATGACATGTGTTATTATGATTTGGCCAAAGTATTGGCCTATTTTGAGCTATTGTATATGGAAATGAGATGTGACTCATATTGATTATGGCTTATAAGTATAGCTAGTCAAGTTATGATTTATTGTTTATGATGAGAAGATATGATTATGTTTGTTTGTCATGCATGGTTGGCAATATGTCTTGTGTGTTGAATGTGTGTTTTATGACCATGAATTAAATGTGTAATATGGAGATAAACTAATAATGCTTTGAACATGGAAGTTTGATAATAAGTTGAAATAAATTGGCACAAAGATAACTATGGTATGACTAGTCTTGGTTTAATGTGAGAAATGTGACACCCCTAACTTGACCCTAGTCGGAAAGTGGTTTCGGGACCACAAAATCGAGTTACAAAAAATAATTAATTGTTATATTCTATGCTTATTATTTGTGAATAAGTATGTGTGAAAATTTCATGCTTTAATTTTGTCATTTGGATGTGAAATTAGCTAAAAAGGACATATTTGAGAAACTTTAAAAATATGATAGGCAAATGTCCAAGTGATTAAAATGTTAAACTACTAAAGTTGTGGACTTGCATGTCAAATGGCCCACTTTTAATATTAGTGGACGGTAATGATGTTATGATTTTGGCATTATGTGTATATTATATTTAGTAAGTAATATTTAATAGTTTATATTATAAAATACATAAATTTTATTAAAGAGGACTTAGTTGTAAATTTTTAAAAGGGTGGTAGATAGATTTTAAAGTGACCAAACCTTAAGGTTTATTATTGTGGAGGATTTGCATGCTTATTTGACCATTTTCTATCCATGTTCACGGTAGTGGGGGTTGTTATGATGCATTATGTGTTTTAAATTAATAAATTATATATTTATAATATGTTATAATTAAAATTTGATAAAATAAAAGTGAATATGGTGATAAAAACAAGGTGAGCTTCATAGCCTTCATTTGAGCCGGAACTAAAGAAAACAAATAGGAGAAGAAGCTTTGGATATTCGGTCTACAGAAGGGCTAAAATTCAAGGTGAATACTTGTTAAATTGATATTAAATTTGATGTTTTGAGTTCCTAGCTTGATGCTACCTTAAACCCATGGATTTATTCTCTTGAATTGGTTATGTGGCATGTTCGGTATTGGATAGGAAATGTCAATTTTGATACCTGAAAATGGAATTGGAATAAGGAGTGTTTGATAGACTTAGAAGATGAAATTGTAAGTGATTATGAGCTTATAATCTTAATTAGGGAAAAATTTATGTTTAATATGACTTAATTGCTGAGGATATCATTCGGCCATGGAAATTGAGCATGGAAAAATCTGGTATGGGATATATGAAGCTGAAAATTTAGTTTGAAGTGTGGTAATTGTGTTAAAGATGAACATTAAACCTTTATGTTTTATGGTCTTGTAAGTTAGGTGTAAAACCAATGGCCTTTTTATGCTTGGCATGGAATTAGTGGTTAAATGAGTTATGAACCTATTATAATTTGAAAATTTGATGGTTTTATGGAGAAGGGGGCATTCGGAAATAGAGGTTAAATTATAATAACCTCACCTTAGTGAATTGAAGTAAAATTTGACTCTTTATAGGATTAAATTACCTATGACCGAATGTGATGAAATTGTCAAGAAATAAATTTGATTAAATGAGATTCGGTTAATGGTGGGTGTATAGAATAATTGAATGCTAATTTGATTAACTCTCTAATGGTCAAATGTGTTAAACCTTAAAGCATGATTTAGTTTAACCAAGGGAGAACAGGATCGTGTTATTTTGTTTCATATGAGCTTGAAATTTTTATGCAAGAACTCGTTAAATTAAATGGTAATTCCGAATGTGAATTATGTATATTTGTAACCTTGTGTATTCGGCCATATGAATAATGTTCGTATACAAGGATAAAACTTAGTTGGAGAACTTGTATATTTGTAGGAAGGCATGTTTGAACGTGTATTGATAATTGATTTTGAAGGTTCGGCTTTATGCCTTGATAGTTGGTTTTGAAGTATATGATGTCTTGGTATAAATATATGTGCATTCGGCTACTTTCATAACATGCATTTAAAGTGTCCTTTGGATGCAATTGCTTATGCACTTGAGGCTATATGAGTTAATTTTGTTTATGGCAAATTTGGATAAGAAGCTAACTAATAATATGCTAAGGTAGTCATGTGGATAATCGGCTTTGTGAATATTATTAAAGGTGTAGTTAGTTATATGCATAGGTCATCGGTAAAATTGACCACATAACTAGTATATGTATATAAGGCGACATGGTGATACCTAGGTAAATGTATTTGGGATGGTTTTAATGAAATACCGAATGTGTGCAGATGTATCGAGGTGTTGCCTTATGTATGAGTTTCATTGAGAAGATTTACCTCGTTGTTTTTAATGATATAACAAGGTGATTAAAATAGTTTAAATTTTGTTAATTAAGCTCAAGAGCATAGAGGGGCAATTTTGGATAAAGAGAAAGTAAACGAATAGCCGTGGATATCTAGTCGTCGACCACTTCCGAGGTAAGTTTTAAGTGATTAAACGTTGAGTAAATTCAATCATAATAGGACATGATGAGTTGATTTAATAAGATATGATATGGCCATGATATGTTCTAAAAACAAATGGTAAGTTCTTAAGTGTTTGAACTTGGAAATTTAAGAACAAAATTGTAATTATCTGCTTAGGACAGCAGCAGTAACGTGATTTTAGAAAATCATTATAAATTGTAAAAAATTCTTATAAGATAAAATTTATATGCTTAGACTCCCTAATGAGTCTAGTTTCAAATGAAATAAACAAGAACATATTTTGAGTTCTGTATAATGAGAAATTTGCTTCGTAGTGAAGAGTGGTCAGTATAGTCAAACAGTGAAACAAGGGAAACTTTAAGAAAAATCTGGTATTGATTGGCCAAACCAAAAATTATGAAAATTTTATGGATAAAAGATATATGAGTCTATTTTTAGGGAAAATTTACGGCACTTCATTTGGAGTTTCGTAGCTCCATTTATGAATAATTTAATGACTGTTGCTCAGAAAAAAAAACAGCTTGTGCTGAATTTACGATTATGTTGTAAACCTTGATAAAACTATTTGAGTTGCTTATAAGCTATCGATTAAATATTGGTAATCAAGTACCAAATCTGTACTAAAGTGAAGCTATGAGCCGTAAATGACTAGTATACCTAGTCAATTTTGTTACGATGAATGTGAAAGTGTATGTATATGTGATAAGGCCGAATGGCCAATGTGATGAATGTGAAAGTGTACGTATGTGATAAGGCCGAATGGCCAATGTGATGAATGTGAAAGTGTATGTATATGTGATAAGGCCGAATGGCCAATGTGATGAATGTGAAAGTGTATGTATGTGATAAGGCCGAATGGCCAATGTGATGAATGTGAAAGTGTATGTATGTGATAAGGCCGAATGGCCAATGTGATGAATGTGAAAGTATATATATGATAAGGCCGAATGGTCAATGGGATGGAAGTGGAAGTGTATAACTGTGATAAGTCCCGAAGGACATTTGTGTCAGTACTATATCCGGGTTAAAACCCCGCAGGCTTTATGCGAGAATATTATCCTGATTAATGTCCGTAGGCTTCGTGCTTGTACTATATCCGAGCTTTAAAGACCCGACGGCTAAATGCTAGGATTCAAGTAAGACTTTGATATTGAGTATCTGCAATAAGTTACCATCAAATAAGTATTGTGTATTTAAGATGTTCAGGTACGTATTACTTACTCATCGGTGGAGTGATTTCGAGGTGAATTATTAGTATCAAAGAGGTAGGTAAATGTGATTGATATTATAACTCCAAATATGAGAATGATCTAATTGGTAATGGTATGCTTGTTAATGAAGTACGTGATGAAATATTCTTATGTATTAGTGCATATTCTGCCCAAAAGCCTTATCATTTGAGTATGGGTTGGGTTCAGCTAGATGTGCCAGTACAAGGTAAGGATTATGTTTTGTAAGCTTACGTATATGTGTGATAAGGAATATGTTTGGTTCTTTATGTGCCTACGGTAATTTAGTACTTGTCATGTTGAAATACTTAAAAATATGGATGTGATTATGAACAAGCGGAAAGGATTATTGAAAGTTGAAAATTGATGAAGAATGTGCTTTGGAAATATTTGACCATCTAGGTCATTATTATTCGAAAGTATATATGTGACAGCCAAGTGATGCGTTTATTGATATTATAGTTCGAGATGAAGCTCTAGATTAACTTCATCGAACAGTTGAAATGAATGACCAATGATAGTGAATGAGAACACTTTGTTTTGCTTAAAACTTACTAAGCTTACAAAAGCTTACTCTGTTCGATCATGTTTTGGTTTATAGGTTGTGGATTCTGACTACCAGTTCGGGGATCATCAGCACTTCGTCACACTATCTACCATTACGGCAACTATGTAATTAGACTTAGCTTATGGCATGTATAGGATAGACAATATAGTAGAATGATATTTTGACTATTGTATATAAGCTATATGAAAATGGCATCTTTTGAATGTTTACTTATAGAAGTTTAGATTTTATTCAAAAAAAAAAGAAAAAAAAGGTTTAAAATTTTATTCTTCTGATCTGATTCCTAATTTCTGGTAACGCCTCATCCTATTCCGGCGACGGTTACGGGATAGGGGTGTTACAAGAAATGTTTAACACATGCATGTTGATAGGTAAATGATATGTTTGTATCATAATTGAGGATGTTGAATGCCATTAGATCCATGTATATGTGTGTGCATGTAAGGGTGACAAAAAGGCTTGGAAAATAGCCTAAAAGTTAACTACATGGGATGAGACACGGCCGTATGTCTCAATTGTGTGAGGGACACATCCTGGTGACACGGGCGTGTGGCCTGGCCGTGTGGTTCAATTTATCTGCTAACATCATAAACAGAGAGTTACACGACCTGAGGACACGGGCATGTTGATGGCACACGGGCGTCCCCATGTGTCCACACGGGCGTGTGACCCTGTTTCATGGGAAAAGTTTCTAAGTTTTTCCTAGAGCTTTCCAAAGTTCTCGGTTTAGTCCTAAACCCTTTCAAAAGTATGTTTTGGGCTTCGTAAATCCAAATAAAGGACTATGTGCATGTGATTGAATGTTTTAAAATATGAATGAAATTTATGGCCAAGTTTGCATGATTGTTTGTGTTTAAGTCCGATAATGCCTCGTGCCCTGTCCCGACGTAGGACACGGGTAAGGAGTGTTACATTCTCATACTCATTTTATATCAAGTCTAGACATACCAAATCATATTCATTTGGCCTTGTCATCTTTACTACCACTTATACCCTTATACCATGGTTGCCTTCATGCTGATATTCTCAACTTAGTCATCTAGCATTCATAGTCGTGTCTAATTCATATCCTTAATGTCACATATCACACACTCACATTAACATGTTTCCATAAGGCATTTCACACTAATTCAATTCTTCATTAACATCATTAACTTACTCTAAATTTACACTTTTACACTAAGCATATGGTCACATCTATTGATCAAAGTTCATCAATCAAATATGCATACCATATCATACATTCATCGATACCAAGCCATCACAACATGCTCATCATCAAGACACTAGATTAGTCATGCAAAATCAGTTAGATTTACAACCCAATGATCAAATATGAGTCATATCTCATGGCTCTATACAAATGAATCATTATAAGCCAACTCAATTGGCCTAATCATGTAACACATATCATAAAGTACTAAGTCTCTATACATGCCACTCACTTCAAAACTTAAGGTTTATTAATACCCCAACTTGATAATTTGATAGTGTGATGCTGCCTCCAACGATCTTCAACCCCGAGCTAACTTGACAAAACTAAAGAAATAGAAAAGAGGGGGTAAGCTTTATAGCTTTGTAAGTCCGTACGAAAATAATAATAAGCAATTTATTAACGTGCTTTTGCCAAATTCCTACAACATATTCTCATGGTAACACAATTGAGGTTGCACATAATTCCACTATTTGCTCATATTTCAGTCAAGCTGTCTACTCGAGTCATAGTCACTAAATTATTAATATCTTGAGCTATAAACCTCCAAATTAAGATCTGCTAATTTTTCCTAAGACTAGACTCACATATCTTCTTACCATAAAATTTTCATAATATTTTGTCAAGCAAATAAGTACAGTTTATTCTTTAAATTCTCCCTATATACTGCTGTTTAATAGTTTCAACCCTTCTTCACTAAAAAATAATTATCTCATCGTATGGGATGCAGATGATGTTCTCGTTTGTTTTTCTTGAAAATAGATTCTTTAATAACTTATTCATATCAGTTCTAACCCATAATTATTCTTGTACAATTTTTAGTGATTTTCCAAAGTTAAGACAGGGGAGCACGAAATCACTTTAATCCTGTCTAACAAAAATTCAAATATCTCATAATATGAAATTCTTTTGCTTACACCATTTCCTCTATGTGAAACTAAACTCAATAAGATTTAATTTCATATTTTATTCAGTCTCTAATTCGATTTCCATAAGTTTTTGTGGATTTTCAAATTCGGACTACTACTATTGTCCAAAACTGTTTTAGTGCAATATGATGATAACTATCATAAGTTCATTTTCAACTAATCATGAACTCACCATTTCATGGATTCCATGTTCAATTACACAATGTAAGTTAGCACGATATTGCAACAAAATTCATAATCATAATTCATACATCTTAGCTCACCGAGGTCTCGACATTTCATAGTCTCAATAACCATAAGCTTAGTTTTCATACCTATACCCTTTCAACACTTTTCACATATTACTCCACTTCTTAACCATAATCTTGAATGGCCCGTTGAACCACCCGGAATACTGAAGGACGTTCGAAATCATCATACACCAAATAAAGTACCAAAGCCATGTCCTAGACATGGTCTTACATGGATTCACATGTCAACACCATATCCCAGATATGGTCTTATACGAAGTCTCATATCGGTGCTGATGCCATGTCCCAGACATGGTCTTACGCTAGCACACATATCATCGCCGATGCCATGTCCCAAACATGGTCTTACACTGGTACACATATCAACGCCGATGCCATGTCCCACTCATGGTCTTACATGGGATCTCATTAACCATGGTGTCATGATATCTGAATCCTAAGCATTCCTCAGGGTCACTCGGGGCTTCTTCGAATACACATCTCATCGAAACTTATCCCTAGGACTGAATCATATATCTCATGATGGTAATTAAGCTCATGATTTCACATAATGTTAATAATCATGATAATCACTTTTTAACACAAATCACAATTCATCACATTGTCATCACACATCATAGACATATTGTAGATCACTTCTTATGCATAGCATACAATAACCTTTAACTCAACAAGTTCAAATCAACTTACCAATTTAGATTCAGTCACAATCAATGATAACATTATCGTTGGTACTTACTTGTCAAATTCTCGTCGTATGCATCCGTATGACAACTCATTCAATTTATGAGACAATAATAAAATTTACAATTCAAGTATGACATTGCATTATTATTATTATTATCACACGAACTTACCTCGAATCCGAGCACGGCTAATTATTCCATTTTAGTCCATAGTCTCGTACCTTCCCGATTTAAGTCTGAATCTCGTTTTCCTTGATAATCGAGCTTGGAAGCTTGGAAAACCCTAGCCATGGTTTCTTCATGCAATATTCGGCCAAGGACGAAGATGGACAAGAAATTTTGGCTTTTATTTTGTTTTTAATTCATTTTAATTACTAGATTACCAAAATGCCCCTAACTTAAGAATATTCTATTTCACCCATTTCATGTCCATTTTTGTCCAAAAAATTATCCAATGGTCTAATTACCATATAAGGACATCCAATTTAAAATTTCATAACAATTGGACACCTCCAACAGAACTCAACTTTTGCACTTTTTATAATTTAGTCCTTTTGACCAAATTGAGTGCCCAAACGTCAAAATTTTCAAACAAAATTTTCATGAAATCATCCCATGAATTTTTAGACCATAAAAATATAATAAAAATAAATTTTCTTACGTCGGATTTGTGGTCCCAAAATTACTATTCCGACTAGGCCCAAAATCGGGCTGTTACAGCAAACGATTACTGTTCACATGATAATTGCATCATAACACTACTACCGTATATGTTTTCTGATTTATAATAGCATGTCATACTGTTGCATTGAGATTGGGAAATTGAAGGTGAGAGTATAGGCTTTAAATGTCGGATCAGTTCACCGATCGAATCAACTATTAAACTCGCGCTTCATCCGTATAATATTACTTCGGTGTATAGGGATGGATGAGTTCTGAGAACTCTTACTGTGAAGTGTAGTGGATGGATGGACAGGAAACTGTATTGTTATTCATGCATACTCTATACTTACTGAAAACTTACCATGAGACTAATAATTTGTTATGCTTTGTTTACTGCAACTTGTATGCTATATTTATTGCTAAAGTACTTACCTATTATTGTGTTAAGACCACATTGAGCATTATAGCTTACTCTTTAGTTTCCCATATTTGCAGATAAGTCATGAGGTTAGGGTTCAAACTCGACACTTGGAGCACTTCCATCGGATTTATACAAAAGCATTTTAAACTCTATTTTACAAATTCTATTGGTTTTTGCATTGTTACAAACGGACTATGGCATGAAATTTATTATTTCATATGGGTGATAATTTTGGCATTTGGCTTTATATGTTTTTGACAACAAACTTGAATACGGTTAAGGTTTTCAAGATTTTATTTTAAATTATTTAAAAATGGGACAAATATGAGTTTTCTATTAACTTTGTAACTAAAATTAAATGAATGAGATGATTAAAATAAACTAATGTTTTCATAGAACGGATTAAATTAATACACGATTTGTAAACTAAAACAAAGTTGTTTTCTAGAAAGTAATTTTTTTCAGCCTTAATGAAAAGTATTGATACCCTAGCATCAGTATCAAATTTTTATCATATAAATCGATTTTCAAAAAAAAATTAGAATGTCAAATTGGTATTGATACTTATAAAAGTATTGATACTATAAATTTCAAAATTTGACAGAATACCCAAATCATATCGATATTTTAGTAAGTATCGATATTCTTTTTAATAAGTAATGGTTTTTTCTAATAAAATCAATGATTTTTACAACCTAATCCTTTTTTACTAAATTTGAACGTTTTTATTAGGTCATTTCAGTGGCTAAAGTGGCACTCATCTTTTAATATAACGTCTGGACTGAATTGAGGAGGTTATAAACACCTTTGTCCTTAAGATCATATGAAACGATTAAGCTCATGTGGCATAACAACTATATATATATTTTAAATTTTATGATTTTTTTTGAAAGAAATTACAATCAATCAAACTAAATCACAAGGAATGTATGTAAATAAATACAACCCTTGCTCCTTATTAAAAGCTTTTTTGGTCATTCTAGTAGCTTTTATATTTTTTTACTCAATTATTCAGTTCCCTACATTATTCAAGATATGATGAATTATCCTAATTAGAGTCTATCTTGAGAGCACTGGATCCGAAAATATGTAAGGCTGAAAAATGAAAAAGCTTGAGACCGATTTTACAACTATAAAGATATTATTTGAAAATAAAAGGTAAACCAAAACGAGGAGGTGGGGGTGGCTTAAAACGCAAGCAACACGCCAGCTCACTTAGCTTAGCATCCAACTAAATTTATTGGTTGACAGAAAGCAAAAGCGAAAGCCAAAATCTTATTTTTGGTTCATTTTTATTTCTTGTTAAAAAAAGGAGGGGAAGTTAGTTAGGCCAATCTCCAAAAAAGAAAAAAACAATCATTTTTTTCTTTTTGGTAATTCAATTGGCTAGCACCACCAAAATAACGAAGAAAGAAAGAGAAGAAGACGAAGAAGAATTGAAATGGCATATAGGAGAAGGCATGGAATAAGCAGATCGGCGACGTTCAAGGAAGAGATTGACCACTCATCACCTGCAGCAGCAGCTGTAGCTGGTGACAACGACTTCAAAACCAAAACATTAACTTCCTCCTATTCTTTCTCTAAAACGTCTAAGGTTTTTTCTTTCTCTTTTCTCAAAACCATTTTGATCAGATCAGATCAGATGGGATACCATGTTCATGATTCCTTTTTCTTTTTTGTCTGATTTCTTTTTACCAGACCAGACATAGGCACCGTTTTAGAGAAAAAATTACGCTTCAAAACAAGATCTATTTTGTAGCATATAAATTACAGTAACATTTATTTTTTTAGGTTTCTTGATTAGAATCATCACCGCATGCTCATTTTTAATCGATTTGTATGTGCCTATATATATATAATGGAACTCTTTTACCCCTATTGTCTAATTCCTTAGTGAGATGCCTAATTGTAGGGCTTCAATACCTTTGAAGATTCAAGAAATGATTCCAAAGGGTTCTGGGGTGTTCTTGCTCGAAAAGCCAAAGCAATTCTCGAGGATGATGATGATTTCTCTCAGGCTCAGCAAATTGAAACTCCTGCCGGAGTGGGATCATGGCATATATCGGATGCCTCAAAAACTTCCCAGGTGACTCCTCTTTTTTACATTTTCTTTCTTGGTTGCTATCTTGGTGAGAGGAAAAGGATCTTACACGTTAATTTTACTATCATGTTTCTGCTGATGAAACGCCATTTTAAGTGCTCGGCTTTTTTTTCTTAATTATGGATTTATCCGTATATATGTTCAAAATTTACACTTAAGTTTCTTCTCAATAGCCGAACCAACAACCAAGTGAGGTCTTTAGAAGAATCGACAATCCTAGAATTCGAAGGGGCTTGGATAAGCTCAACTCTTCCCTTAATCAGATTGGTGACACATTTGAAAAGGCTTTTGAGGTGAGAGCATGTGATCCTCTTCTTTTGGGCTACAATTTTATTATGCTTCTCTCTTATTACATGAGATTCTTTCATTTTCATTTATAAACTTTTATTGTTCATTCTAACCAATACCTTTTACTTTGCATGTAGCTCTTGTATTGGTTTTCACGTACTCTCGATTAGTGAACAAATTGGATGCTCCACTGTATCTATTTGTACTTGCTCAATTAATGTTATATTTATTTATAAGCTGCAAGTTTTTTTATTTTTGTTTTTTTTTATTTTTTATTTTTTATAATTAAAGATCCAAACATAAGAATTTGGAGGAATGATTAGTCGTCTTTGCAGGAAGGTCGAACAATTGTGGAAGGTAAAACCCAAGAGATTATCCAAGAAACGCGCAATCTTAAAATCAGGCGGAAAGGGAGTAGTCCCGTGGCAGAAAATCAGGTTGCTGGTTTCAATAGCACGTTGCAGCAACCAACACAACTCCAGAATCAAACCAACCATGAAACCCAGCTCAAGGCATCTCGCGACGTAAGGTGGCAGTGTGTCATTGAATCATATAGTGATGCATTGATTTTTTTTTTTCAATTTGAGGGTAAAAACAAGGCTATGAATTCCTCGAAACCACTTCAGGTTCCCAGTTAGAGAGGCCTTTGGTCTGCCTGCCACTCACCCATCTGACAATTTTCTTGTCCTGAATTCTTAAAACTTTTACTTCTGTTGCATTTTAGAAATGATAAACGAATTTCTTTTAGGTTAATCTTTTTTTCCATAAGATATAGTTCGGTTTGTAAGTAGCATTATATAAGATAAGTAGATTTTGAGGAAATTAAGATATTTATGTCCGTCCAGTCAGTTGTCTACTGAAATGTATGATTTGGCCTCTTTTTCTTTGTTTCACAGGTTGCAATGGCCACAGCTGCTAAAGCAAAGCTGCTTCTTCGGGAGCTGAAAACTGTTAAAGCAGATTTGGCATTTGCAAAGGAACGATGTGCTCAACTGGAGGAGGAGAATAAGATCCTTCGGGAGTGTCGAGAAAAAGGGGATAATCCTGCAGATGATGATTTGGTACATATATATAACTTTTCTTTGGTGTGTATATACAGTAGTTGAGCTGAGTTACTGCAGGAAGGCATGCAGACGAGTAATAGCAATAAATAATTAATTGGTAAAGTGTTACGAATATATGATGGAAATTTAAAATGTGATGTCAGATTCGGGTACAACTGGAGAGTCTGTTGGCAGAAAAGGCACGTTTGGCGCACGAGAATTCAGTATATGCAAGAGAGAACAGGTTTCTAAGGGAAATAGTTGAGTATCACCAACTGAGCATGCAGGATGTAGTGTACTTAGATGAGGGAGCTGAAGAAGTTACAGAGATTGGATATCCAATTAACTTCCCCTATTCGAAAATGCTTTGTGAATCCCCACCCTCATCTTCAGAGGTGGTGGAGGTCAGCCCTTCCTCTTTCCCTTGTACAAGTACAAAGGAGGAAATCTTACATGTCACTAGTCCGAAACAGGAAGCAAATGATGCCTCCAACTCCAACTCACCCGCACCTACCTCGCCCACTTCCCTACCTCCTCATCATGGAAGAGAAACACAGGATGCAAGAACAACGCCGCCACTATCTTCTGTCCAAATTTAGTTTTTTCTTTTATATTTTATTTCTTATTTGACTTTTGTAACATGGGTTTGATTTGAACTTTTATCAAGGGTTTTTAATCCTTGAGGGGTACAGTAGGAAGGAGGGCCCTGTATTTATTTTTTTATTTCTTTACTCTTTCTTTTCAAGCCAATGTGTGTAATTGTGCTTCAACGTCTTTTGGTCCCTGATTAAATAAGAAAATTAAATTTGTTTTTCGTGTGCACGTTGTAGTTCCACGTATCTTACTTAGCTAACGGCCCATCATTTCTAAATTGAATGACAGAAGAATACTAACCAAATAAAAGATTCACTTTAAAATGACTACTTAAATAGCCCATGTCATTAAATAATTTTTCCTGCATTTTTTCTCCATCCTTTCACAAAAATTGCTCACTTCCTATAGCAAAACCAGTGTGGAACCAAGATGAAGCGTTTGTCCTCTCTGTCTAAAAGCTATTTCCTCTGGCCACGGCTTCTATCATCTACTGAATCCGTCACTTTTATTGAAAATCTATGAATTTTGATGAAATTATAGCTGTCCAATATTGAAGTAGAAAATTAAAGGGGTATCTACTTACATCGGTATAAAATTAATGTAATTTTTATATCCTTTTGTATTTTTTATATAATTAATATTTTAACAATCTAATCGTTAAATTTATTAATATAATTAAATTTATTAGTGTACATATATAAATTAAATTAAAATCTAATCTCAATCACTAATATGTTAGACTAATATAATTTTCTTGTGTTTTTTCACCAAAAAGAAAATCTAATCTCAATTCTCAACATAATTTTTATAGAATTTAATATTTAAGATATTTACATCAATTATAAAGTTATTTATCTTTATTCAAACTTATAGTATTCAATTTTCTATTATAATTTAACTTTCATTATAATTTTCAAGATAGTTTTAAAATAATCCATCTTCAGTTCAATTTTATTATAATTTAAACTATTCAATTTAATAAATAAGCAATATCATATTATTTTAAATTATGTTTTTAAACTAATATTAATTTTATTATCAAACAATAATAACACAAAAAATACTATATACAAAAGAGGTGTTACTATAACACAATCATATATGAAACATTTATTTTATAAATGAAAATAATATTTTTATTTAATAAATTGATAATATCATTACTTTATTTATATTGATTTTGAAGAAATTTAAAAATTAAGATTAAAGAATAAAAAGTATAAATCCATTTTTTACACATTGTACAAATATAATTTTTATTTAATATTGTACAATTACTTAGTTATGATTTGAATTTTTTTATTTTTTATATAATATATTAATTATTTTAATAATTACTACGAAATAAAAATATAAATGTGTATATTCTCTTTTTTTTTTGAACAAAAAATGACCACAAAGGCCAACACATTTTATTAAGTAACATCGTTAATTACAACATTATGGATTTCCTTAGGATAATCCATATAAAAAAACCACATTTTAGCCTCACTACATATTGTACAAATAAAGTCAGCCACGTTATTACATAACCGTTTTAACGAAGCTAAATTGGCAGATTTAAACAAGTTGGAAGCATCTTTACATGCCTTAATTCTAGCGCCAATAATGGTTATGTCCATATCACACTTATTCATTTTGTTCACCAGCCCAGCATTGTCAGTTTCAAAAAGCACATCACCATGAATGTTAAGTTGACCCGCAACCTTGATGCTTCTCTCCAAAGCTATACATTCAGCCTCTTGCACCGAAATTCTACCGTCAATGAAGCCTCCACCACCCCTCAACAGAAAACCTTCATCATCTCTAATGACAACACCATAACCCATTCTATTACCATTGACTGTTACATCAAAGTTTATCTTAATAGATCCTTTAGGAGGTTTCTCCCATTTCTTTGTGATAGATGATCTAAAATAATAGAAAGAAAGTATAGACAATGAAGAGAATGAAAGCAGAAAATGAATCTTTTAATCTGAAATTGATATCTATTTTCTATGCTGATACAAGCAAGAATATATACACGTGAAAGGTGAGATAACTGAAGCTAACAACTCCAACCGCATTACAGCTGGACTAACAACCTAACTGACTAATATATCGTTTCTCTAACATGCTCCCATCTTCTCTACCAGAAACACCCGAAGAAAATTTCAAAACCGAACAAACGAGGAAACAGAGAGTGGCTTGGTGAGAACATCAGCAACCTGGTCACATGCCGGAACCTCACCAACCACAAGCAAGCCATCAGCTACTTTCTCGCGAACAAAAAATAGATCTAACTCCACATGTTTGAATTTAGAATGAAGAACAGGATTGGCAGCAACAGCAACGGCACTAGAATTATCACACCAGAGAGCAGGAACATCAATAGAAGACAGATGTAATTCATGCAGAAGCGACAACAACCAAGTAACATCACTAGCAGCAGCAGCCAGACTCTGATATTCAGCCTTAGTCGTAGATCGAGACACGACTTGTTGCTTTTTGGAGGACCAAGAGACAGGAGTTTGACCATAAAAAACACAGTACCCAGTTGTGGACCGACGATCGTCAACATCAAGCCCCCAATTGGCATCAGCATAACCCACCAGAGACAACCGATCAAAGGGTCGAAAAACCAGCCCATAGCTAATTGTACCACATAAGTATCGCAAAATGCGCTTTAATGCGACCAGATGTTCAGAAGTTGGAGAATGCATAAACTGACAAACCCTATTCACGGCATAAGCAATATCCGGGCGAGTTAAAACTATATATTGTAAAGCTCCAGCTAGACTTCTATACTCGGTGGGATCACTCAAACGATCACCATCATCTTTAGAAAGAACAGACGAGCTAACCATAGGTGTGTTTACATTCTTTGCGTTCGCCAAGCCACTACGCTCAAGAAGATCACGGATGTATTTCCGTTGACACAAATGAAGACTACCAGCAGACGTACGTGTAACCTCAATGCCAAAAAAGTAGTGGAGATCTCCCATATCTTTAAGGGAAAACTCGCAATGCAACTGTCGAACAAAAACATCAATGCTATCTGGTAGATTACCAGTAACAATAATATCATCCACATAAACCAAAACATACAAAGTGGAAGTAGTCATAACATGCACAAATAAAGAGGCGTCAGATTTAGACAAAGTAAACCCTGTAGAAAGAAGAAAACCTTTCAGTTTTTCGAACCAGGCACGGGGAGCTTGACGTAAGCCATACAATGCTTTGGTCAGATGACAGACCAAACGCTCGCCACTAGGACCAGTCTAAACATACCCCGGGGGTTGCTGCATAAACACCTCATCCTTGAGATCACCGTTTAAGAAAGCATTGTTCACATCAACTTGACGGAGTGTCCACCCTTTAGACACAGCCACAGAAAATATGAGTCTAATAGTAGCAGGTTTGACCACAGGACTAAACGTTTCTTTAAAATCACAGCCAGGGGCCTGTGAACAACCTTTAGCAACCAAACGAGCCTTTCAACGATCAATAGTCCCATCAGGATGTCTTTTAACCTTAAACAACCACTTACACCCAATGACTTTTCGCCCAGGGGGTAAGGGTACCAGGGTCCATGTAGAATTAGCTGAAAGAGCATCAAACTCAGCTTGCACCGCTAACTTCCATTCTGGATGAGCCAGAGCATCCTCCATAGTGCGAGGTTCAAAATTATCCGCTTCCACATGGAGAACCTTAGGTTTAAAAATGCCTGCCTTAGACCGAGTTACCATGCGATGAGTGTTGACAAGAGGAGGGGAAGAAATCTCAGGTGTTTCAGCAACAGCAACGGGTTGAGAAGTACTACAAGTAGCATGTGAGTCAACCGGAATGAATGGACTAAGAGTGAGGGAGTGTCGAATTGGAGGTGGACTAGGTGGATGAGCCACACATGACTGAGCAGCAGATGATCGGACAATAGGAACATGAGTAGAAACAAAATCACTGAGAGTTGAACCATTAGTGTCAGAGCTTATAGCAGGAGATGCAGAGAACATAAACCGACTTTCATCAAATACCACATGACGAGAAACAACCACCTTACCATCCGGTGTGAGACAGTAATACCCCTTATGTTGAGAGCTATAACCTAAGAATGTACAAGGTTGGGACCGAAACTCCAGCTTGTGCTTTAGAAAAGGTCTCAAGAAAGGAAAACAACAGCAGCCAAAAACACGTAGATGATGATAGGTAGGTTCGGTCTGATACAAGGCCTAATAAGGAGAGCGACCCTTCAGTACAGGCGTGGGCAACCGGTTGACAAGATGAACAACACTACAGAAGGCATATCCCCAATAAACCATGGGAAGATTAGCTTGAGCTAAGAGAGTAAGCCCAGGCTCCAGAACATGCCTGTGCTTACGTTCAGCAACACCATTCTGTTCGGAGGTATGTGGACAAGACAAACGATGCAAAATTCCTTGACTTGCTAGAACAGACGCAAAAGCCCGAAACTCTCCTCCCCAGTCGCTTTGAAACTTTTTAATGTGTTTGCCAAATTGAGTAAAAACCATTTTCTGGAACTGAAGGAAGCACTCAAGCGCCTGAGATTTACGCTTAAGAAGATACACCCAAGTAAATCGACTGCTCATGTCAATAAAAGAAACATAGTACAGATTACCTTCACACGAAACCGAAGCGGGACCCCACAAATCAGAAACAATCAATTCAAATGAGTCTAAATATTCAGTAGTAGAAGATACAAAAGGCAATTTATGTGCTTTCCCTTGTTGACAAGCAACACAAACATTTTCAGAACACTTCTTAGTAGAAACAATATTACATTTATTAAGAACATCTTTAACGACAGTAGCAGACGGATGTCCAAGGCGTTTATGCCACAAATCAAAAACATTATCACTCACAGATCAAGACACAACTTCAAAATTATGAATGGACGGAACTGGAGCAGATGGAAGTGAATGACCAACTGTGAAGTGATAAAGACCATCACGAACTTAGCCCCGCATCAAGACCTCCTGTGTCTGGGCATCCTTAATAACACAATGTGGGGAGTGAAATTCAAAAAATACATTATTATCAGAGGCAAACTGAGAGACCGATATAAGGTTCTTTCGAATACTTGGCACACAAAGAACATTAGAGAGATGCAACAATTTATTCGGCATAGACAGAATCGTGTTCCCAACAGAGTGAATTTTAGTAGATGCTCCATTTCCCATTAGAAGAGAAGATTTACCTGAGTAAGGAACAGAGGCATCTAATCCTGCAGCATTCTGACAGACATGGTGTGTAGCCCCTGAATCAGGGCACCAAGATGTGCTCCCGACCGGCAACGGAACATACGAATCATTGCCACTAAAATTTGAATCATAAGCGGTGGCGTCAGAAAAATCAGAGGCATGAAACTCAGGAAGCCGGGGTATCCCAACGAACTAAGAGGAATCATACGAAGAGGAGTCAACATCAAATACGCGTGCACGTGGCTTTGTCCGCCAAAGAACTGTAGGAGCATGATGCTGCAAAGGCCTGTCAAGATTAATACAATTAACATTGGGTTCAGAGGAAATAGGCCCATCATTGAGTCGAGGTCGAACAGATCCACGAGGTTCAAAAGCCTGGCCGGCATCAGGTGGCCCACATGCCTTTGAAGATGTACCACCAATATTACCAATCTGCTGGCCCAAAATTTGAGGCCCAATAGGTGCACGAAATCCATTATTCGCTGGCCTACCTCCATTTGGCACAAATAAAGTTGGCCCAAAGGAGTCATGCACTGGACGTGGCCCACGTGGATCCACATTTGGAATCCCCACATTTGGCCTAGAATAACCAGGAGAAAAGACACCCCAATTTTGACCATTACCATTCCAATTTTGACCATTACCAGTTGGAAATCGAGAGCCACCAAACGTCGATACTCCTTGCTGTGCGAGCGGATCTTCAGTCGGCGATTGTACATCTCGTGAATAACGGTAGTAACACCTTTGAGCAAGGTGACCAAACCGGCTGCATATTTGACACTGTATCCGGGGTCGAAAACCGCGACCACGACCACGAAAAGAAGACCGTCCACCACGAGAAGAGCCATCAACCACTGGCGACTGTGATCCTTCAACGAGATTCGCCGCAATCAGCACATCTTGGACAGTCCTTTCCTGACGAGCTTCACACTCAAGGAGAGCATCAACAACACGTTGAAACGGAAGAGACTCCGAGGAGAGCGAGGCAAAAGAGACAACAGCGTCATACTCAGACGACAGGCCCGCAAACAAAATTGTCGTCCGCTCAGCCTCTAAAATCTGAGAACCGGATGCCGCAAGGAGAGTACACAAACCTTTAATTTTATCAACATAGGATCGGATTGAGAGACTACCTTTCTTGAGGGAATGAAGTTCGTGTCGAAGTTGCGACTGCTTCGCACTCGTATCAACAGCAAACAAACTGGTGGCCACGATCCACACATCACAAGCTGTACGAACATCCGTGAAAGATGACAAAAAAGATGAGCTAATGGTAGAGAGAAGCCACGACGTGAGAAGAGTATCTTGTTGCTCAAAAACAGAGGAAGATGGATTGACACTAAGCATACCGTCGGATGACTGAACAAACTTCGTCGGAGCAGTCAAGGAGCAGTCAAGAAAATCAAGGAGGCCATATCCAGCAAGAATGAAACGCACCTGCTGTTGCCATTGAAGAAACGTCCGTTCGTCAAGCTTCACGACATCATGACGGGGAAACAAAGTGACAACACGATCACCGGTGAAGACTGAACCATTCGGCTCAGTCGACTCAGATTCAGAGGAGTGTACGGTGGCCATGCCCAAGAACTACCAAGCGAATGATACCATGATAGATGATCTAAAATAATAGAAAGAAAGTATAGACAATGAAGAGAATGAAAGCAGAAAATGAATCTTTTAATCTGAAATTGATATCTGTTTTCTATGCTGATACAAGCAAGAATATATACACGTGAAAGGTGAGATAACTGAAGCTAACAACTCCAACCGCATTACAGGTGGACTAACAACCTAACTGACTAATATATCGTTTATCTTAATAGATCCTTTAGGAGGTTTCTCCCATTTCTTTGTAACTTCGATCTGGGATAGCAGGGGAGGATTCAACAGATTGTAGATGCGAAAATCGTTGCTAAGATTGCTGGCCCTATCCTAAATTGTTTATGCTTTAAAGATGAAATTGTTCCTGCTGTTCTAGCAGTTCCATAAAGTAGTAAACAGATCCGCCATAGCCTTTTTATCAAGGTTTCTCATCATATCTTCAATCCAGTCGATAAAACTATAGTACTGCTTCACTGTTCTGCTCATATCCCACCCACCAATGGATAGAACTTCACGGGACGTTGTACAGTCTTTAAGGGCATGCAAAAAGAGTTTCGGCAGTAGCACTACACCTATGGCAGCTTTGATTAAAGCCATTTCTGATGGATGCTATTTTAACGTTAGTGGGGAGAATCTCATAACCAACCCTCTAGGCAAAAAATCTAATTTTAGGAAGAGTATCAAGCTTCCAGATGGTTTTCTAATAGAATCTATTCGGGCCATACCCCATTTATTTCAACAGAAGCCACGAGTAAGTCGTTTTTGAAGAGAAACACCCATGAGGGTTGTGAAACCATAACATTCTATCTTTTTATACCAATTGGTATATTGCAAATTCTATCCCCCCAATCTATCCCATACAACAAATTAACTTTATCAATATTCCAACGCCTTTCGTTAGCGATCCAAAGATCTCTGACACTGTTAACACTCGGGTTAAGCATATTTGAATCCAGAGTACTACCATTTAGGCCTTCCATACCCCAATTATCAGCCCAGATATTTATGCACTTACCATCACCAATTTGCCAACCAAATCCATTTTTTATAATCTCAGCAACAACAAAAATGCTCGACCAAGTAAATGACACTCTATTTACTTTTTTAGCATTGAAAATATTACCATTGGGAAAATATTTTGAAGACAGCACTTTAAAGCAGAGAGTATCCTTGTTGTTGATGAGTCTCCAAACTTGACGACCCAGAAGAGAGATATTGAATAACCTCATATTACGTAAACCAATACCTCCCATACCTTTTGGCTGACATAGAGATCTCCAAGGGAGCATAGATCAAAATTTTCCTTTTTCCTTTCCAAACCACCAAGTTCTGTATAGCTTGGTTTGAATGTCCTTAATCACCCCTTCGGGGCAATGAAGATAAAAGCGCATAAGTGGGAATAGACTGTAGCACTACCTTGATCAGGACCTCTTTACCGCTATAAGATAATAGTCTTTTAGTCCAACTATTTATTCTGTAAGAAAGTCTATTAGTAATATCAGTAAAAGCTTCTTTTTTCTTCTTACCAATAGGAAGGGGCAGACCCAAATATTTGTGTAACTTATCAACAACCTTCATACTAAGGAGATCACTAAAAATTCTTTTAGCTTACTCGGGGTATTAGGACTAAATGTGTATATTCACGTGTAATGTATGTAGTGGACAAACAAAAACCTTTGAATTTTATAGACAAATTATACATATACTAGGTTTTTGTCACACCCACCATGTGGGAGAAAGAAAATGTTTTATGTTTAAAATATTCTCATTTAAAATTGATTGAATAATGAATATAGGAGGTGTGGTAATAAATTTATATTTTAGTACTATTGATCACATGTTTGACTCTTGTTTTAGTAATTTATGATTGTTTTTATTTTAAAATGATATAAATGTATGAAAAGACAAATGTACCATCATAATATTATTAATTATAATTTAAAAAGAGTACTTTTAAAATTTCTTACTTGAGTTGGTGACACACTTAAAGATGATACCAAAAAGTGTTTAAATAAGTATTAAATCATATATATATAACTCCTTAATAACTTTATAGAATATATAAATCCTTTAACATTAAAAAAAATCCTTTTAACATATTACCAAGTTTTAAATTATAAAATTTTGTTGAAACTTAGAGTAATTAAAGACTAAAAAAATGAATTTATAAAATAAGTGTTACATATCGTTTGATTAAATTAACAAAGAAAATGGATGGATGTATAGTAAGAGATTAACAATCCATATCCATAAAACAATTCAAATAGTTAAGAAGCAAAAATAAAAGGTTGGGAACTACAGTGATCTAAAATATAAGAATCATATATACCATTTTTACTGTAAGAATTCTTGTGATTTTGACATCATAATTCAAGAGTATGTTCATTGGATCGGCACAATACATTGTTCTCTAATATATTGTGTAACACCCCTTACCCGTATCTGACGCCGGGATAGGGTACGAGGCATTACCAAACTTGTACTCATACATTCATGCAAAAAGTCAAGCTATAAAATTTTTTTCTTTAAAACAACTTCATTCACACATACACAAATTGTACTTAATATGGGCCTACGAGGCCCAAAACAACATCGAAAAAGAATTGGGATTAAATTGGGAACTTTTAGAAAAGCTTCAGAAATTTTCCCTCACACAGAGCCACACGCCCATGTGAGACAGGGGACACGCCCATGTCCTCCAGCCGTGTAATTCTCTGACTATGACATCAGCACCAATTTAGGGTCACACGTCCGCATCACACGCCTGTGTGGCTAGACCGTGTAGAAATTAAAATTAAATAAATTTTTCATAAAAAAGTACAGACTTCACACGACTAGAGTACACGCCCATGTGGGTAGGTCGTGTCCCTCACACGGCCATTCCACACACCCATGGGATAGACTGTGTGTCACACACAGCTTAGACACATGCCCCTGTGGACAATTTGTAGGCTATTTTCCAAGCCAATTACCACCCTTAACCACTCATGCACTTAAGCAAATTTCATAACATGCAACATGTCATACTTAGACACTTAATACTCAACACCATAGCACTTTCACATCTTTATAATTTCATCCTATTGCACCTTCCCTTAATCACACCATTTGGAAGCATTTTATACAAACTTCATGCAAATCAACTTAATTATAAAAATTTCAAGTTGCACATTTATAACTATTGTCATCTTAGGTTATTAAACCATTCTTTATCTCCTAGTATTTAATCCATTCATCTTATACATCCATCAAGCAATTGCATTCCACATCATCAAGACAATATCTCATCATATATCCATCACACAACCACATAAAACATCATCAATGCATCGACACATGCATGCATAAAACACCATCAATGCATCGAGACATACATGCATGAACAATTAGATATTACAACCAAAGAATCAATTATGAGCCATATCACATGACTATTACAAAATGAATCATCAACATCATAGGCCTTCACAATTTGGCCAAATAGCATGAAACATACAACAAAATGACCAATTCCTATATACATGCCATACTCAAAATAACAAGTTCACTATACCCAATGTTCTTTTGATAGTGTGATCGAATGCTCCGACAACTTTTGATCCCCGAGCTAGCTTGGCGGAACTACAAAGGATGGAAAAGAGAGGGGAGTAAGCATTTAAGCTTAGTAAGTCCACATGCAAATAATATGCAATATTAATAACTATAATCATGCAAGACATAATAGCATAACCACCAAGATTATTCATCATTCAAGCATTCTAGCTCATTTATCAAGTGTTCATATATATATATATGAATATACTTTCTCGTCACATACCATCCTTTAACAAGACGTACCTGTACATATCCGTAACATATCAAATAACTTTACCTTCATTACCATGCCATCTTGGGACTTTCATCGCATCATTTATTATAATACCAGTTGAATACTCGAAATACTATTGGATACACGGAGACTTGCACATAAGTGCCACATAAACATACATAGCCGTAGCTACCTCATATCATACAACGCTCACCATGCAGCTACTCACGGGCTTGCTCATATAAGCTATCGATCAAGGTGTAACTACACGGGTTGCTCACAAAAGCTGTCAGGTATCAGACTACTCAAAGATTACCTAGTCGCCGGTAGGACACACAAGACTATTCCCTAGAGCTCAATCACATGTATTACATCCATTATGAACTCGAGCCACTCAACGAGCTCGGATGCTCGCATCCATAATGAACTTGGACCACTCATCGAGCTCGGATGCCACATATATCACGAACCCATACCACTCAACGAGTTCAGACTTCTTAATTCCTAGTGACATGTCACTTGTATCCTAAACTATTCCTAAGGTTCAAACGAGGTTTATCTCACTTGCACATTACACCTCTATTGCACTTGCTCGTGACATTATGGATAGCAGTCATAATATCGTTCATGCTTACAATAGCACCATTAAACATAGCATACATAATAGCAATAAAATAATTATCACATAATGTCAACACAATAAAAAATACCACATTGTCACTTTATTTACACATGTACTTACCTCGGTATACTTTATTCTTCCCTCGATCAAGACCCGATTCACTTTTTTCTTGATCTATAATGCCAAATTTAACTTGTTTATTAATCACATTACGCAAATCGATCCATAATTCATGCTTTGGTAGAATTACTTTTTTACCCCTATCTTTCCATTTATTTACGATTTAGTCCCTAGGCTCGTAAAATGAAATGCATGCATTTTCTTGGTTACCCAAGCCTAGCCGAACCTTTACTATGCTCATATCAGCCCATATTTTCCTTTATTTCACAATGTTACTATTCACTTTTACACTTTTACAAACAAGTCCCTTTTTTAGGTGTTTTCACTAAAAATCACCTAGTAAAAGATGTTTATAATGCATCAAACATTCATATTCCTCCATTAATCAACAAAATACATGCACGTCTGGAACAACGAAAATGTGCAAGTGTACACAATCGCAACAAGTAATAAAGTGACAAGTAAATGTCGAGTTATCGTACCCACAGGGACTGCGAAAAGAATAATTTATGAATGCTATTTAAAACACTTTGGCGAAGAAAAATATTCGTTTTGAAAACGGGTGATAAAAAAACTAAGATTTTAAACTAAGTAAACTAAAGGAATAAATCTCAAATGCACGATTTCAAAATATGATTTAATCAAGATGACATAATTGTGTTGATTTAATTGCATTTTTTTAACTTAGAATTATTAAATTCATGTTTATGTTGTTAAGAATAAATTCATGGCAACTCGGTAATTCGCTAACTTATAAACATATTCACCTATACAAATCCATTCATCTCTTAACATATCCTTATGTTAATTCAAACGATTAAACAGATTTTAATAAGCAAACATGTTATGGCACATACATACTCATTAAATTGAACTAATCTCTTGCATATCCCTATGTCAATTCAAACGATTAATTAAATCTAATGAGCATATAAAAGACTATGTGAGGTAACACGGTATTCTTACCTTGAAACAGATTAATCACAAAAATCTTGCAAGTTATGCAAGGCAAGTGTATCACCAGATACATTGCTAATTTAACCTTCAGCTACCTTAGAAGAATAAACATGCACTGATTAAGTATTGTGTTCATTAATTACAATTTCAATCCGTTTAAATAATTAATTCATTAGTTACCTCACAATCGTAATGCAAGAATAACTTAGGCATGATTTTACTTAATCAAGCATTTTACTAAGGCCTATAACAGCATAACACAATTTTAATAATTTAAGCAGATTAAATGCAATCAAACCAACACGATTTAAATTCAAACTAACCTGATTAAATTAACCATTCCAACAACATAAATATTCATAGATATGTTCATCATAACAACAACAAAAATTAAAGAGATAGGGAACAAGAATCAAATTCGGTGTTTCTCCGTGGCTTGACTAGTTTGCTCTATCTTCCTTCTTTGTTGTCCTCGCTGATCAAAGCTTCTGTGAACACTCAATTACTGCTTCAAAATGGTTGAAGAAGAACCCTTTCTGAAGGGGAGAAATCTAAACAAGAGCAAGGGACCTGGAATGGAAAAATGAGAGGAGAAAGTGAGAAGGAGAGAAGAGATGTGAATGAATGAGGGATGCCTTGAATGATCAGCCAAGGGGGGCTTTTATAGATGAATGTGGCAGCTAAAATTTGCTAAAATAGCAGCCAAAGAGACACCCCTTATTTGGCCATCTACGTGGCAAAGCTGATAGCTTCAACTTTGCTAAATTTGGCTTGGGGCAAATCATCAAAGCCATCAATTGTGGAGAGGCTGATTTGCAATTTGAACAAGTCTTCAAGGGCTTCTTTGCAGCTTAAATAATCAGCTAATGAGCTGAATTGGGTTAGCACTTGGACGATTTTGGGCTGTCCTCTCCTTGGCCAGTTCGGTTCAATTGGACCATTTTTCATAATTATTAATAATAATTTATTAACCCAAATTAAATTGAATATAAATTAAAATTAATTAAATTATGAATTAATACACATAATATTGGACCATCTTAGACTGGAAATTAATTTGCCTCGATACTTCAAATTGCTTCTCAGTTTTTTTGTAACACCCCTAACCTGTATCCGTCGCCGAATAGGGTTACGAGGTATTACCTGACGAGATACAATTTTTTTTATCAAGTGCATATACTTGCTCAAACTTTTAAATCAATCAAATGTTAACATATATAACTAATTTTAAAATTCTTTACGAATCACATCATAACCTGTCTCATGTCAATCATAGATCATATTTAATTATCACTAGCTATATTCCAGAATCATACATGACTCAAATCAAGAGATCATCATTTCAATAATATTTGAACAATTAATAAAAATAAGCATTTTAATTCATACTTCATTCATGCACATATTAAATCAAATAAACCATATAATATAACCCATTATGCAATAACATTCACAGTATTAACAACTCAACAATATGAATGAATTATGCAACATTACATATCAAAGCGTTATGCACATATAACCACATCCAAATCTATGCATTTCTTTCATAAATTATGTGCACATATTTGTGTTCATTATTAGGCTAATGTGCACATATTTGTGTTCATTATTAGGCTAACTTTATTAATTCAAGTCACATCTAACATTAATCATCACAAACCGAATCTATTGATTTTAAAATATTGCCTTTGGTCTCCTAGAATAACATCAATGCATTTATATATATGTGTACATATATACTTTCCAACATGCACATTTTAGCTTAAATTAAACTATACTTTGCAGCTATATAATAATATTATACAATTACAAATAAACATACTAAATAACCGAATTTCATATACATCATAAACATATATATATATTTATATTATTCACTTGACTAACATAAACCATTTTACAAGCACTTTAACCTAGTCAAAATGAGCAGATTCCATATAACATAGATCCATCCAATGTTTCACATATACAACTCAACTAATTTGTTATATACCTTCATCTATTTAATCAAATTTTCAATATATATATGTATATATCTGAACATCCTTAACAACTTCCTTCCATAACATTTATAGTATAAACATTCTTTATCATACTAAACCAAATAAAATATCAAACCATTCATCATGTTTAATAATTATAATTATCTAATCTCAACAAATTCATAAGCATCACTTATATTTTATCACCTAACGAAATACATAATTACATAGACAATCCATAATTCAAACACATTCATCAACCATACATATATATGCCAAGCTTTTATTTTTATAGTAGTAATCATAAGCGATATACAATTATTTCATTCCAAATCATATTTTATACCAAGCATCACACAATACCATTCATTCATAGCACGTAGCATTTTAACTAAAATGAAATTAAACCATGATCAAACATAACCAAATTCAAGCATAGAAATCAAGCCATTTTCGCATGGCTTAGATTTATACATAAACCAAAATCCAACATCTCAAAATATAATCCAACCTATACATGCCATAGGTTCAAAATTTAGTTTATAAAATACCGAAGGTGGTCGATAGTGTGAAAGACTTTGCTGACGATCCCCAAGCTAGTAACTTGAATCCAAAATCTATAAAACAGAGGTAAACATACATACACAAAGTAAGCTAACTTAGCTTAGTAAGTCATAAGCAAATTAACCATTAAAAAGTATAATCAAAGCATTTAAAAAAAACCAAATTATAACATTATTATTATACTTTGTCTCAAGCATATCATTTCATTTATTTATAACTTATACTTTTACACAAATAAGTTACCTTGTCCGAATGCTCATATATCTTATTTAGCATAATATCATTCAACTTTCAAATCCAAAATGACATTATACCAAGTATACTTACATTCATATATACAAACTCATGAATCAAAACACAACATCATATATATACTTATATATAGCCGAACATACTTTTCATATCTACTCACATTCTTCACTTATATCTTACATAACTTGTAATAAATATCAAGAAATTTACTTAACTTGTTTCAATTAAGTAATAAGCTAAGTTCATACCTGGTTGTTTTAGCTCATTTTACACATTCGTACACGATTTACCTTTGTCCGATGAACCATTTGGAATTAGGTAGGACACTCGGATAATCACACATATATTGTACAATGCCAGTGTAACACCCCAAACCCAGCCCAGACATTATGGCCAGATCCAGCGTGTCATATTGAAGAATTTTATCGAAAACCTTGTTTTCAATGAAAACCCTTCTTTAAAATAAAAACCTTGAGTAGAATCCCAGCTTGTATTTGTTGCTTTCAAAGCAATGTGTATTTTAAAACAACTATTCCTTCTTGTATGATAATAATTACTTTGTAAAATCTCTTTTCAGTTGCAGAAGCTTTATTTAAAACAAATGATCTAAGAAAACTTTGTCATTTAAAAATTGAGTTACGGAAATGTAGTATTAAAAAAATAGTTATGGTCTAGGGAAAACCATGTTCTACTTTTAGCAAATACAAATCATAATAATAAATATAATCCTAATTTGAATAATAACTAGAGGAAAGGCTTTAATACATTCTGGACTGAAATAACTTTAATTATAAGAAATTATAGGCTTAAGAAAACAAGTCCAAGTCGTCTTACTAGCTGGCCACCTCGGAGTCCCTCCAACCGTCGAACCACCTACTAAGGATCACTTGAGAAAAATAAAAGAGGGGGTGAGTTTTCGAAAACTCAGTGTGTACAACCCTCATCAATCGTAAAGCATGAATCACATCAATTTAGGCCTAAGCCCATTACAATAATGGTGGCACTTGGGCCTTAGCCCATGGTAGCCTCAGTTGGGCCTGAGCCCATGTCACAATCAGAATCAGTTTATGCAAAGCACAAATACCAATCCAACCCTGCACTCCGTATCCCGTCCAACCCTATACTTCTGTGGGGATTTAATGACCCACCTATCCCTACACTCCTGAAGTAGCACTGGTTGCGACACTAACCAATATTGCAGTAGAGCTGCCAATTATATAATCGGCTTAAAGCCATCGGTGGATCCAAAGTCGTCAGGCAACCATGCGATCTTCAATTCTTCCTCCGTTCTATAATTCCCAACCATATGCAACACAGGACAATATGAATGCAGCACATATACATGCAACATACCTGAATCCTACATTTAACACATAGGGGTATTTTATTCATTTTTGCCCTTAAGGTTATTTCGGTCATTTCTCATTATCACGGGTCTAATTACCTAACTTTGCCTGTTAACAAGTCCTCGTTGGCTAAAGTGAACAGATACTATGCACCAGGTAGGATTCTAGAGAAGAGGAGGTGGGTCAATAAGATCGCTTAAGTACCAAGCTCTCCCTAGATCCAATCCTAGACATGCATATACCCATTTCCACACCTTAACCTTGTGACTTGTCCACGGTCACAATTATTTAATTATTTAAGTTTTATGCCTGATTGAGTAGTTACCAAAAACTGGGTCCACAACCCATTACTAAACACTAACAGATCCATACTTATTCATTGGGCCCCTTTAGGCCCAATCTCATTCATATGGCCTATCGGGCCCAACCACTTTCATAGTCATGCAATTATATGATTTTTCATCACATAGTATTAGATTGCCAATTTTACCTATTTTGGGCCCTACAGCCTATCGAGCCCATTTAGCCCATTCTGGCCCAGTTGGCCAATAAACGGCCCAAGTCCATAGAATCACTCATGGGGCCTCTGATAACCTATCGATTTCCCCCCTTACGAGTGTTCGCGCACTCGCAAGACTATTGTAGCCAAACTTTTGACTTTTTCGCATTTTGGCTTTTCGGCATTTCGAGATTTGCCGATCTACTGTGTGTGGAGTGTATGTACACACTTGGTACTAAAATGTGTCACGATCTCCTTAGCCACGAACCTACAAATGATTTCACTCAGTGATTAATCACACACTTATCAAATACGATCACCAAAAATCAAAAATCTCACCTTTGCCTTACCTTGAACAACAAGCCTTAATAGCCCTTCCTTGATCACTAATCATGAGTATTTCTTAAATCTGCATCAATCTTAATCATTAAGAACCAAAAAACAAGTGACTCACAATCATCTTAAGTCACTCTTAAATCATTCATGACCATTTGACCAACCTTAACCAATAAAAGAGGAATACTTACCCAAACCCCAAAACGCCTAAGGAGCAATTCGGTAGAAATCTAAAATCTGAGATTCGATACTAATCCCCTACCAAAACTGATTTAGCAAGAGTGAGTGAAAGAAGAAATTGGTACTAGGAAGACCAACTAAAAGAAAGTAAAGCATTTACACAAGAATCGATCGGCCAACATTGAAGAAAAAGTGACAGCACAACAGGATGTTGGCCAAAAGATATTCGGCTTTAGAGAAAGTAACTAGGAGCGAGAAAGAAAAGAGTTTGATGAGAAGGTAAGGGAAAAAATCAACACAAACTAAAAGAGAAAGAATAAGGGATTTCAGGTTTTAGATATTTGAAGAGAAAAGTGTTTTCGATAAAAAGAAAGGAAGAATTTGGCATTATCCTTGAATTCCCAAAATCGTCACCTATCCCCAAATTCCCAATTCAGCTCCACTTCTCTACCCCCTCATCTCCTAACTTTTCTCCCTGATAACTCCTTAATCTCTTCCTTAAATTTCTCCTCTGAGCACTCCCTTTAGAGTTCACATCCAACACCACTACTGGCCATTTATTGAGCAAAAATATCTTTTGAGCAAAGAGGGATTCGAACCCCAAACCTCCTTGCCATGCATGTGACACCACATCTAAGCCCCACATGTGACACTACTTGCCACTCCAACACAAGGCTCCTTGCGTCCAATTCCTCCTTCATTTATTTAAAAACCCAAACTACTTGCCATCAAGGTTCTTTTAATTTTTAAAATATAATTTCCTTCACCCTCAAGTTTGAACTCAAAACTTAACCAAGGCCTATTATCACCTAAATAACACTTGACTAGGAATATTAAGGACACCTTTTATCAAAACCAAAAAAAAAAGTTTAGGATTTTTGGGGCATTACAACTCTACCCCTAAAAGAAATTTCTTCCTCGAAATTTTACCTAATCCAAACAGTTGAGGATAGTGATGTCGCATTGTTTCCTCAGGTTTCCAAGTAGCCTCCTCAGCCTTGTGATTACGCCAAAGCACTTTGACTAATGGGATGGATTTCCTTCTCAATACCTTAACATCACGACCAATTATTTGTATGGCCTCTTCCTCGAAAGTTAAGTCTGGCCTAACCTCGATCTCCTCAATCGACACGACATGTGAAGGATCCAAGCGATACCGTCTTAGCATGGAAACATGAAACACGTCGTGGATTTGGCTTAGTTCAGAAGGTAATTTCAGCTGATAAGCGACTAGCCCAATCTGCCTCCTTAACACTCAATTGGTGATACCCCGAACGCAGATCAATCTTCGAGAAAACGGAAGTTCCCCTAAACTGATCAAAAAGATCATCGATTCTCAGCAGAGGGTACTTGTTTCTAATAGTTAACGTGTTGGTGCCATCCGATAAGGGCTGATGGACACCGGAGCCATACTAGGTAATAACTTAATTCCAAATTATACTTCTCTATTGGGCGGCAACCCTGGAAGCTCTTTGGGAAAAACATCAAAAAATTCCCTAACTGTTCTCAACTCATTAACAGTAGGGCTCTTAGCCTCTGTATCGCTAATGTAAGCCAAATGGGCTTCGCATCCCTTTTGTACCAACTTCTCAGCCCTTAATGCTGAAATCACATTCGACAGATAATTCCGACGTTCACCAATCACCACCACCTCCTTATCCTCCACCGTTCTTAACACCATTCACTTTGCAGTACAATCCAAGGTTACTCGGTGTTTCACCAGCCAATCCATACCCAAGATTAAATCAAACTCGATAAACGACAGTTGCATCAAATCCACTAAAAAGGCAACCCCTTAGACTATTAAGGGTACCTCCTTAAACAACTTATTCACTCCCACTAACTGGCCTAACGGACTTATCACAATAATCTCATTCGCAGTAATTTCAAACATATCACCCAAAGGTTCAGTCATATTGCATGCAACATATGAATGCGTCGATCCAATATTAAATAATGCAAGGTAACTCATGTATAAAGAACATACCCGTTATCATATCTGGGGCATCCTTATCTTCTCAGCGACGAGCAGCATAAACTAAAGCTGGCTGCCTCGCCTCAACATGGCCTGCATTTTCGCCTGGTGCTCCACGTTCACGTCTATTGCCGTCACCGCCCCTGGCCTGTCCACTACCCCTTAGTGGCAACTGACCACCCCTCAGTGGCTGCACATTACCTCTACCAAAGACTTGCCTCTGATCTGGTCTTTTGGGAAACTCTCTGAGACGATGCTTCATGGAACCACAACTCAGACAGGCTCATGTTCTCCTTCAGCACTCTCTTGCATGACTTTTTCCACAAGTAACACAAGGTGGTAACCCAGTAGTAACAACAGGTGGCCCCGCTCTAACCAACCCACCCACTGCGGCCCTTCTCTTAGGCCTCCGATCGTAATTGGAGGGCTCAGAATCCCTTTTATTTCTGCCCCTTTCTCTTTCCTAGTTTAGGCGCTCAGTGCACTGTACATTTTCAGTAATTTTTTCTTTCTCCACCAATTTTGCAAAATCCTGCTCCCTCTGAGGAGCAATCAATACCCGAAGGCTATCTTTGAGACTGACTTCGAATCGAACACAACGTTCATACTCTGCTGCCACTATTCCTTTAGCATACCGACTGAGTCGTAAGAACTCTGTCTCGTACTCCGCCACAGATCGGTCTCCCTGAATCAAGTTCAGGAACTCCTTCCTTCTAGCATCCACATAAATTTCACCAACATACTTCCTTTGAAATGCAGTTTTGAAGAACTCCCAAGTGACCTGCTCAGGTTAGGTGCCCTCTTTCACTGTCAGCCACCACTGGTAAGCTTCTTCCCTAAGCAGTGACACTGCCCCTTTCAACTTTTGTTCAGGTGAACAGTCCAAGTCCTCTATTATCCTTTCAGTGGCCTCCAACCAGTATTCAGCCACGTTAGGAGCCATACCAGCCACGCCCTTAAAGATCTCAGCCCTATTTGATTGAAGTCGCACCAGAATTGACCCCTAATTTCCCGTGCCATTATTGGTCCCTGTGACCCTTTCCAAAATCCTCAACATTTCCTGCGACAATGCATCATCCTCCGCGGCCCAATCCTACGGTCCAGTCTCAACCACGGGTAAGGCTGGAGCCTCTTCTACTCCAACATTGGGCATATGGCCAGATGATTCAGCCCTAACAATTCCGCGACCTTGGCCACAGCCTCTTGCACCTCTTCTAGCACTCATCGTTGATTCACGTATTATTTGGATTAGAAATTTTATGAAGTTTTAGTTAGTTTCAATAATTAAGTTGATGTTTTATGAAAGTATTAAAAGAAAGTTGTTTTTGTAAATCCTCTACAGTTTTAAGGTCCTGCGGGCTTCGATTTCACTCCAACTAAAAGCTTTAGTATAATCATCTAAAGTAGCCCACTAACTATCTATAGTATATCAAATTAAACAAGCTTACTAATAAAAGAAATTACGTGGTTCGACATCAGAGACTCGGTGTGCCGCACATCAAGATTTTTTTCCAAAACATTGTGATCCAATTCTTGTTTTTAAAAACAAACCCAAATAATAAGGTCAACTTCACAGCCTGAGTTTTGCAACCTGGCTCTGATACCACTAAATATAACACCCCAAACTCAGCCCGAACGTTATGGCCAGATCTAGCGTGTCACATTGAAGAGTTTTATCGAACACCTTGTTTTCATTGAAAACTCTTCTTTAAAATAAAAACCTTGAGTAAAATCCCAGCTTGTATTTGTTGCTTTCAAAGTGAGGTGTATTTTAAAACAACTATTCCTTCTTGTATGAAAATAATTACTTTGTAAAATCTCTTTTCAGTTGCGGAAGCTTTATTGAAAACAGATGATCTAAGAAAACTTTGTCATTTAAAAATTGAGTTGCGGAAACATAGTATTAAAAAACAGTTATGGTTTAGGGAAAACCATGTTCTACTTCTAGCAAATATAAATCATAATAATAAATATAATCCTAATTTGAATAATAACCAAAGGAAAGACCTTATTACATTCCGGACTAAAATAACTGTAAATACTAGAAATTATAGGCTTAAGAAAACAAGTCCAATTCGTCTTGCTAGCTGGCCACCTCGGAGTCCCTATAACTTTTGAACCACCTACTGAGGATCACCTAAGAAAAATAAAAGAGGGGTGAGTTTTCGAAAACTCAGTGTGTACAACCCTCATCAATCGTAAAGCATGGATCACATCAATTTGAGCCTAAGCCCATTACAATAACGGAGGCACTTGGGCCTTAGCCCGTGGTAGCCTTAGTTGGGCCTGAGCCCATGTCACAATCAGAATCAGTTTATGCAATGCACAAATACCAATCCAACCTTACACTCCATACCCCATCCAACCTTACACTCCTGTGGGGATTTAATCGACCCACCTATCCCTACACTCTTAATGTAGACCGATTGTGGCACTAACCAATATCGCTACAGAGCCGCCAATCACATAATCGGCTTAAAGCCATCGGTGGATCCAAAGTTATCAAGCAACCATGTGATCCTCAATTCTTCCTCCGTTTCATAATTCCCAACCCATATGCAACACATGACAATATGAATGCAGCACATATACATGCAACATACCTGAATCCTACATTTAACACATAGGGGTATTTTAGTCATTTTCGCCCTTAAGGGCATTTCGATCATTTCTCATTATCATGGGTCCAATTACCTACCTTGGCCCATTAACAAGTCCTTGTTGGCTAAAGTGAATAGATACTATGCACCAGGTAGGATTCTAGAGAAGAGAGTTTTTATGGAAGAATATGAATCTTAGTAGTGTAATAGACAACTTTTATGAAAGGTGTTAACATGAAAACACTCAAAAGGACTATTTTGTATAAGTTGTAAAATAGTTGATATATGTGTGAAATAGAGAGAATTTGAAGCTTCTATAAGAGTAATAATGGTTCTGTTAGGCTTGAGATATGAAGAAATTTGATAAAAATCAATTTTCGAGCATAGGGGTAAAATGGTCATTTTGTCAAAGTCTAGGGGCAAAATGGTTATTTTACCAAAGATGTGAAATTTTGATTTCCTAATTGTATTTAGTGGCTAAATAAGTGTATTTTTCTAATATAGATCAAGAATTGCCAAATCCGAACCTGGACAGGGGAAAGCCAAGCAAATCGACAAAACCTACTAGTCATGTGTATTTTGTAATCCGAGGTAAGTTGTATGTAAATAATACAACTACATTGCTACTATATTTGTTTGAATTTTCATTGAATTGATATACCATGAATTGCTTGATTGTGAATTGAAAATGCATAATGATAATTGTGATAGTAAAAATCTCGTTGGAACACTAGGAAATAAACTGGATATTCATGCCGTGACATTTGGATCATTTATGTGAGCTAGTGTAAGACATGTCTGGGACATGCATCAGCCACATTATAAGAGCCAGTGTAAGACCATGTCTACGACATGGCACTGGCATTGAGACGAGTGCTAGTGTAAGACATGTCTAGGACATGCATCGACCTCAAGACGTAAGCTAGTGTAAGACATGTCTGGGACATGCACTGGCTAAGAGTTGTGTCAGTGTAAGAGCATGTTTGGGACATGGCATCGACATGGATAGGCGAGAGCTAATGTAAGACCATGTCTGGGACATGGCATCGATACTTTCCCTCATGTTCGAGGCTTAATGAATATCCGGTAGTGTTCCGAATGGTTCAATGGTGAAAGTTATGATTTTGAGTAAATAAGGAAAGTGTAACCGTGTTGTGAGAGGTACAGGTACCAAATTGTTATATATGATATGTGAGCTCAATATGTATATGTGCTATGTAAATTGTATAGATATTGATGAGTAAGTAATGCTTATGCCCACTTTGTATTATGAGCTTATTGATGATTGATAAGTAGTTGTTGTATATTTATTTATATGCAACTTACTAAGATTTTATGCTTACTCCTCTTTTCTTTCCATTTTCTTATAATGCCGCCTAACTAGCTCAAGAATCACCTGAAGTCAGAGATATAGATCACACTATCGACCGAAGCACTCAGTATAGTTCAATTTATATTTTTGAATATGGCATGTATAGGGCTTAGACTTTATTATTTTGTGACTTTGAGAATTGGCCAAATGTGTCGGCTGAGGTTGGAAACCCTTCATTTTGTATTAAGCCTTAAATGATGGCTAACATTCATTTTGAGTTATAAAGGATACATTTTCGTGGCTGGATGAATGCCTTTTGTGGTTGGTTTGGTTGTATGAATTATGTTTGTTCTGATATTGGTTGGTATTTGTATGAAACTAAGCATTGTAAGGGTGGCAATGAGGCTTGGTAAATAGCCTTATATTGTCCACACGAGTAGACACACGGGCGTGTGTCTAGACCGTGTGTGACACACAGTCTGCCCCATGGGCGTGTGCTCGGCCATGTGTCCCCTACACGTAAAAGTTTCAAGTCAGTATGCATGGTATTAAACACACAGGCAGAGACACAGCCGTGTGTCTCAACCGTGTGATAGACACAGCCTAGCACATGGGCGTGTGCCTTGGTCGTATGGCTTTTGGAGCATGCTGACGTCAGAAATAGAATGTCCATGTTATTGCACATGGGCTAGGACACAAACGTTTCATGGCCATGTGAGGGACATGGGCCATTGACACAGACGTGTGTCTTACCGTGTGAAAACCCCTATAGGTGTGTATTAGAAATTAATTCCACATGGGTATTGGACGCGGGCGTGTCCCTAAGTGCTTAGGCCTTGTGAGCCACATAGACCATCAGTACGACCATGTCGAGAGGTTCACATGGGTGTGTTATCCTTCTACACGGGTGTGTGCCCTGTTTTAAAGGAAAAATTTTCATAGTTGGTTTAAGGACCCGGAATGGCCACGAATAGTTCTTATGATCAGTTTGGGGCTCGTAGGCCCTTAATAAAAGTTTTAAAGTAGAAATTGAGAAAGTTTTAATTTGGACCGAGTCTTGGTGACTTGAGATTGTTTGTGTGTATGAGACCAAGTTAAGTAATGCCTTGTACTCTACCTCGACGTGGGTTACGGGCATGGGGTGTTACAAAAGGATACCTGATAAGCCTCATACAAAAAGGGTAAAATTTTGATGCCATGTCCCAGCACGGTCCTACACTGGCTCTCATACATCAGTGTCGATGCCATGTCTCAGACATGGTCTTACACTGGCTCGCATATTGAGGCCGATGCCATGTCCCAGGCATGGTCTTACACGAGATCTTATAACAATGCCGATGCCATGTCCCAAACATGGTCTTACACTGGCTCACACATAACCCTTGTATCATGGCATTGTTATCCGAATTATTCCTACGGTTCAACCTGGAGTTTTACCACATCAAATCTCATCATGTATATTCCATGTAATATCACTCTTTAACACTAAGTTACCATTCATTACAATGCCATCAAACATCATAGACATATATTTTAGGTCATCGGATATGCATAGCATACAATATAATTTCGTGAAGTATAACACCATCACGTACATAGTACCACAAACATATAATTCAACGCATCTGAATTATCATATCAATTCAGATTTTAATCACAAATCACAATAACATTATTGTCTTACCAATTTTATCATACAGCTCATTTGTCGATTCCTCGTCAAGTATACCGTAATAAATCATACCAATTTATATAATAATAATTAAGCATTTCAATTGAAATAAGACATTGCATTATTATTATCACACGAACTTACCTTGAATGCAAAAATGGCTAATTATTCTCTTTTTGTCCTTAACCACGTACTTTCTTGATTTAAGCCCGAATCTCTATTTTGTTGATCTAACATTTCAAATATAGCTTATTTATTACTCACAATATTCAAATTGACCCAAAAATCATACTTTGTCAAATTTACAATTTTGCCCCTTATTTACAAATTAGTCCTTAGGCTCGAAAAATAAAATTTATTCAATTTTATTCCAACCCAAGCCTAGCCGAATATGTATCTTACTTACAGTAGCCCACATATTTCACATATTCACACTTTTATCACACAATTTAACACATTTCTCAACTTAGTCCTTAATCGACATTTTTATTAAAAATCACTTTACAAATATTGTTTATCTAACAACAACGATGCATTTTCTATCATCAATTATCAAAATACACATTTTATCAACAATGGAAAAATTCACAAACTTTAACAGTTTTGAAAACGAAGGTACGAGATAGCTAAATCGAGTTACCACGACTCTGAAAACATAAAAATAATTAAAAATGGACAAAAATCGTACCTAGATGAGCCATAGAAGCTTGGCCGAATATCATGCTCATCCATGGCTGCCCATTTTTCTTCATTTCGGTGGAAGAAAGAAACATAAAGATGATAACTTTTTGCATTTTTGTCTTATTATACCTTTTTAACTTAATTACCAATTTACCCTTTTAATTTCTAACTAATTTCAATAATACCAAACAAATATCTTCCACTAACTTATTACTGGGCTAATTTCCACATAAGGGCTTCCACTAAAAATTCTATAGCTATTTAATACCTTTAGCTATTAGAATGCAGCTTTTGCACTTTACGCGATTTAGTCTCTAAAGCCAAATTAAACACTTCTCACATATAATTTCTTCATGAAAATTTTACACAATCATATAAACATATCATAGACCTTATAATAATTATAAAATAATTATTTCAGATTTGGATTTGTGGTCTTGAAACCACTATTCTGACTAGGCTCTAATTCGGGATGTTACATCCTTTTTTCTAAAATTAAAGGTCGTTAAAAAACTTTTTCAAAAATTGATCTAATTTTCTAAAAGTATTTGTCGAAAACATCAACGGTGTACCATGTCACAAAATTCCAAACACTATAAAGCTAAAATCCCTAAAATACCCATAAAACTCTTAGGCCCTATTTTGGTGTTTTACAATTCTCCCTCTCTAAAAAGAATTTTGTCCTTGAATTTACCTAAGCTAAACAGATATGGATATTGTTGTCTTATCGCCTTTTTGGCTTCCCAAGTAGCCTCTTTAGTCTTGTGGTTCCGCCACAAAATGTTAACCAACAAAACTTTTTTATTTCATAAAACCTTATTTTTACAAGCTAAAATCTCAATCATTTCATCGTCATAATTGAAATCAGTTCGAACTCCAGTCTCCTCCATTGGCACAATATGCGAAGGATCTGGACAATACTTTCGCAACATAGACACATCGAAAACATTGTGAATTTGCTCAAGTTCCGATGGAAACTTAATTCGGTAAGCTACCAAACCAATCCTCTCAACAATCTCAGAAGGTCCAACATACCTTGGACTCAATTTACCCTTCCTACCAAATCTCAAAACCTTCTTACAAGGTGAAACCTTCAAGAACACCTTATCTCTAACTTGTAACTCGATATCCTGACGTTTCAAATCTGCATAAGATTTATTAGACGCTGCTTTCGGATGACCACAAATCAACTTCACCTTTTCTTTAGTCTCACGAACTAAATCTGGTCCAACAACTTGCTTCTCATCCAATTTTGTCCAACACAAAGGAGTCTTACACTTCTTATGATACAACGCCTCAAACGATGCCATGTGAATACTCACTTGGAAATTATTGTTGTAAGCAAACTCTTTTAAGGGCAGATATCGCTCTTAACTACCACTGAAATTGATCACACAACTTCACAACAAATCTCCTAAAACTTTAATTACCCTCTTTGACTGACCATTAGCTCGGGGGTGGTAAGGCATACTGAAACTAACCTTCAACCCCAAGGCCTTTTGCAAAATCTTCCAAAACCTCTAAGTAAACCGCGGATCCCTATCAGAAATAATCAAAATTGGAACCCTATGAAGATGAACAATTTCAGCAATATACAATTCTGCCAACTTCTACAAAGAATAGTTACTATGCACCGCTAAGAAATGTGCACTCTTCAAAAACCAATCAACTATTAGCCACATTGAATTCTTCTTCGATGGAGTCAATGACAAACCTGAAACAAAGTCCATGGTAATCTTTTTCCATTTTCATTTAGGGATTGTAATCAGTTGCAACAAACTTGAAGAAAATTGATCTTTAGCTTTCACCTTTTGACAAACCAAACATCGAGCCACAAAATCTGTAACATCACATTTCAAACCAGGCCACAAAAAAATCTCTCAAAGATCGTGGCACATTTTACCACTACTAGGGTGCATAGTGTAAGGGCTACTATACGCCTCAATAAAAATTGCTTACCTTAGATCCACATCACCCAGCATACACGATCTACCTCAAAAGTTCAATATATCATCATAGTCAATATCAAAATCTCCCTTAACACCTTGCTCAACCTGTCGAATCCGCTTTAATAACACTCCATCTAGCAACTGTTTCTCCTTAATCTATTGCGACAAAGGCGGCCTCACTTGAAGTTCAACTAGCAAACCACCATTATTAGCTAAATTCAAACACGCAAACATAGCTCTAAATTCCGTCATCGAAGTCTACTCAAAGTGTCTGCAACAACATTTATCTTACCAGGATGATACTTTATCAGATAATCATAATCATTTAAAACTTCAATCTAATGCCCTTGACTTAAATTCAACTCCTTTTGGGTAATGAAGTACTTAAGGCTCTTACGTTCCGTATAAATCACACACTTCTCTCCATACAAGTAATGGCACCAAATTTTAAGTGCAAAAACCACATCAGTTAACTCCAAATCATGAGTAGGATAATTGCAATCATGTGTCTTCAATTGCCTCGAAGCATAAGCCATAATTTTTCCCTATTGCATCAACATATAACCAAGTTCCAAATGCGAAGCGTCATTATAAACCACAAAATCTTTTCTAGCCTCTAGTTAAACCAACATAGGTGCCTTAGTTATAACTGCTTTAAGCTGTTCAAAACTTTTCTGCCTTTCATCAATCCATTCAAACACCATATCTTTCTGATGTAGTTTTATTAAGGGTGCAACAATAAGGTAAAATCCTTCAAAGAATCTACGATAATAGCCAGCCAAACCCAAGAAACTCCGAACTTTTATAACATTCCTTGGTTGCTTCCACTTTAAGATTGCCTCAACCTTCTTTGGATCCACTCGAATCCCTTCCGTTGACACCACATAGCCTAAAAATGCAACTTTCTTAAGTAAAAATTCACACTTTCATAACTTAGTATTCAACTACTTATCTTGTAGAATATGCAAACCAACCCTTAAATACACATTATGATCCTCTTTAGAATTAGAATACACCAAAATATCATATATAAAGACAACCACAAATTGATCAAAGTACAAATGGAATACTCAGTTAATCGAATTCATAAATGCAACATGGGAATTAGTTAAACCAAACAACATGAACAAAAACTCATAATACCTATACCGAGTCCTAAACATTGTTTTCAAGTGTCAGACTCCTTCATCCTCAACTTATAATACCCCAAATCTTAGATCAATCTTTGAAAACATCGTTGCACCTCGAAACTGATCAAACATGTCGTCAATTCAAGGCAAAGAATACTTGTTCTTGATAGTCAACTTGTTCAACTACCTATAGTCAATACACATCCTCATCGTACCATCCTTCTTCTTTACAAACTAAACTAGTGCACCCCACAATGATACACTCGGTCGAATAAACCCTCTATCAAGCAACTCTTGCAGTTGAATCTTTAACTCCTTAACCTCTTTTGGTGCCATGTGATAGGGCGCAATGGACACCAATGCAATATCAGGATAGAGCTCAATACCAAACTCCACTTCACATTCCGGTGGCAAACATGGTAATTTTTAGGAAACATGTCAAGAAAATCCTTAACAGTGCGAATATCCTAAACTCTCAACTCTTTACTAACTAAAATCATCACATAAGCTAAATAAGCCTCACAATTTTTTCCTAGCATCTTCTCAGCCTTCATAGTCAAAACCCCATTAGACATAAATCCCGGTCTTCCACCAACAATAATTTCTAACCTAACACTATTCCTTAAAATAATTCACTTTATCTCAAAATCTACCTTAGCCTTATGTTCAGTCAACCAGTCCATACCAAGAATGACATCAAAACCGTAGAAAGGCAATTCTATAAGGTCAACCAAGAAAACATGCCCTTAAATCATAAGGGGCATCTATGATAAACTTTTTTGACTACCACACTATCACTGAAAGAACTAATAACAGTCATAACCAAATTAATAGTCTCAACAGGAATCCCTAACTTACAAGCCAATTCGCTCAAGATATACAAATGAGTAGAACCAGAATCAACCAAAGAAAAAAAGGGAGTAGACTACAAAGAAAAAGTACCTGGAATAACATTAGTCGAATCTTGATCCTTTGGTTCCCTAACAACATAAACTTGAGCTGGATCTCCAGACTCAACCTGTGAAACAACAATATGACAAACAATCCACTGCCCAACTGGTCTCTTATTTCCTCTGCCATGACCACGACCTTTAGCAGGCGTAGAAGCAGGTGCCGAACTCTAGGTCTGTGAAACGTCTACTCTATTAGGGCAATACCTTAAAAATTTTCCTTCAAACCATATTTAAAACAACCATTTGTCATCTTACGACCACTCACTAAGATGCCTATGCTCTCAATGTGTATAAAGTGGCCATCAGAACCACCTGTCGAACCACCAGTACTAGCCACAACACTACTATGTTGTCTAGACAGACTCGGTTGAAACCCATGTCTCGCAACCCTGCCATAATAATGACTATCACGCCCTCTCTTAGGTTGTTGACTAGAAGCACCATCAAAAGTCTTCTTACCATACTCAATCACCACAAAACGAGTTGGCTCAGCTAAAGTCTCTTCAATTGTTTTAGCTCTCTCAACTAACTCATCAAACATCTCCATGTTCTAAGCTACAAAATAAACTTGAACCTCATGATTAAGCCCAAATCGGAACCTCTTACAATGGTTTATCTCAAAAAGAATCATCTCAAGAGCATATTGACTAAGTCGCATGAACTTTGCCTCATAGTCATCCACTAACAAATCTCATTGAACCAAATCAAATAACTCATGCTTACGAGCCTCCATAAACTTCCTCTTAAAGGCCTCAAGAATGTAACAGCCCGTTTTTGGGTCAGATCAGAACGGTGGTTTCGGGACCAAAAATTCGAAGTAAAAAAATATTTATTTTTTTTATTTTAATAAGGTTTACAGTATGATATAATGTTCTTCTGAAAATTTTGTAAAGAAATTTTACCGTTTGAGTGGTTAATTCGGTAAAAAGGACTGAATCGTGTAAAGCGTAAAAGTTGAATTCTATAAGTTAAAAGTATTAAATGGCTATGGAATTAAATAGAGGAGGTCCTTATGTGCTAAATAGCCCATTTATCAGATTGTGTAGGTTAGTGGAGTGGCATTTGGTGTATTTAGTAATATTTTTAAAGGGTAAAAAGGTAAATAGGTAATTAAAGTTAATAATAAATAAAATAAAAGCCAAAACCATGTTATATTTCTTCATCTTCCACCCAATACAGAGAAAAGAAATAGCCATGGTTGTGTTTTAGGGTTCGGTATCTTCATGGCTCAATTTGTAAGTGTTTTGAGCTCAATTTTTGATTATTTTTATGTTTTTGTGATCGTTGCTTCGTGTTCTAGCTAGCTCGTACCCTAATTTCTGAATTTTTTGATGAATTTGTGAGTTTCCATTGATGATAGCTTGATGTTTTTGAGTGTTGATGATGGAAAATAAATCATTGTTGTTAGATTAACAAGTTTTATAAAGTGATTTTGAGTAAAAATGTCAATTTTGGACCAAATTATATAAGGTGGAAATTTAGTGGTTAAAATGTGAAATAAATTGAAAATATGGGGTGATAGTAATATATGAAAAATTTGGCTAGCTTGGGTTTGTGTTTAATTTCATGAAATTGTGATTTTCAGTGGTAAAGACTAAATTGCAAAAATATGAAATAATAGGGGAAAAATGTAATTTTGCCAAAATATGTAAATTGTGTTAAACTGAATGAGTTGATTAAATAAGTAAATTTTGATATTATATAGATTGAGATAATCGAGAATTGGATCTAGAACGAGGGAAAAACAAAGTACCGGACTAATTGATCCGTTCCGTCATTTTAATGGTAGAGGTAAGTTTGTATGTAATAAGCATTGTTAAATTTATGCTTTTAATGCTTTGATATTATATAAATTGTATATAAGTGACTATTGTTATATTTAAAGACATATCGGCTAAAAAAAATGGCACTTACTCTACAGTTCGAAATAGCTTCAGCTAAATGTGGCACTTGGTATGCGATTGGAGATAGCTTTGGCTATATATGTATATGGCACTTAGTGTACAAAATATTAAGAATGGCACTTGGTGTGCGAGATATTGAGTATGGCACTTAGTGTACGAGACATCGAAGATGCAATAGCTTTACGTGTATGTATGAAATGGTAAGGATCGATACAGATATGTACATAAGTTATGATGGATCTTTGTAACGAAGTAAATAAGTAAGTCATGTTTATGAGAATGATTTTGTGATGACCTTTTGATTATGGGACCATGCTTATGTTGTATAAATATGTATTTATACCATGATGATGGAAATGATTGGTGAAGGTGTGATGAGCTTAGTTATCATCATTTTTGTACTAAAACTATTTTGGACAGTAGCTGTAGTCCAAATTTGTAAATTCACCAAAAATTGTGAAAATTGATTTAGAGGATGAATAAAATATGAAATTAGATATTATTTAGTCTATTTTTACATAGAAGAAATGGTGTACGTAAAACAAATTCAGATTATGAGATATTTGAATTTTCGTGAGACAGAGTCAGAATGATCTCGGAATCCCCTGTTCTAATTTTGAAAAATCATTAAAAATTTTAAAAAAATAATTAGGGGTTATAGTTTATATTATTAGAATATTTTATGAGTCTATTTTCTAAAGAAACAAACAGAAACATCATTCGAATTCTGTATGAGGATATAATTAATTTTTAGTGAAGAGGGGTTGGAACTTTTGGACAGCGAAAAAGGGCTAAATTTGAAGAATAAACTGAACTAATTAGCTAAACAAATTTTTTTAAAAATTTTAAGGTAAGAATATATGTGAGTCTAGTTTCAGGTAAAATTAACGGATCTTAATTTGGAGCTCCATAGCTCCAGAAATAAATAATTTAATGACTATGACTCAATAGACAGCTTGACTGGAATTTGAACAAATAGTGGAATAATATGCAATTATAATTGTGATACCTTGAGAACATGTTGTAAGAATTTGGAAAAAGCATATTAATAAATTTCTTATCATTTTCATATGAACTTACTAAGCTTTATATCTTACCCCCTCCCTTTTCATCTCTTATAGGTTTATATAGCTAGCCCAGGTTGCAGATCGCCGGAGATTCAATCACACTATCAAGCTATCATTTGGGGTATAAGTATTCAAATACTTAAGTCTATGTCATGTATAGGGGCTCTATCTTTGTAATTATGTCAATGCTAATGTGGCCAAATGTGTTGGCCTATAATGGTTATAGTCTAATTTATATAAAGCCATGAATGATGGCTTATGCTGATCATATGATTATTCATGTGTATTTGCCAATGTTTTATGGTGTGATCATGTTGTGTGATATGGATGACTGTGTGCATACGACTTAAGTACTCGATGATTGATTTTGGCATAATTGGCATATGGATAGATTATAGCATAAGTGTGAAATGTGAAAATGTATTAATGATAATCTCGGTATGAAAATTTTATGATTAATCTTGATAAAGTATGATGCCTTGTGTATGCATAAGTTGTTATGAGAATGTCATGCATAAGCTATATTTACGATTATTAAGTGTTCATTTATGCCATGTTGGATGCCATTGAGATATGTGAGTGTGCATGTGTTGTGAGGGTGGCAAAATGGCTTGGAACATAACCTAGCATTTGTCCACACGGGCGTATGACCCTGCTTCATGATGAAATTTTCTAAGTTTTCCCAAAAGTTTTCAAAGTTTCCAGTTTAGTCTCGAATCATCTTCGATTCGTGTTTAGGGCCTCGTAAGCCCATTTAAGGGACGTTATACATATGTATGAATGTTTTTTATTTGAATGAAATTTTATGGCCCGATTTTATGTGATTGTGTATGGTTAAGTCCGATAAAGCCTCGTATCCTGTCCCGGCCTCAAATATGGGTAAGGGGTGTTACATTTAGTGGTATCAAAGCTATGGTTTAGTCGATTCCTAGACTAACCTAGCATATGTGAGTCTAGCTATACATTCCATAGTACTACTCTTGATAGTGTGACATCTCTCGGCTCTAACGAAATTATTTTGTAAGATAAAGATGACCTCCAACCGATCTATTTTTCTATAATGCTGAAAATGATATTGAGATGATTGAAATGTGCCTATGATGTGTCAAAATTTAGAAAGGTATGAATATAAGTTCATGATATGTATGTGTTAATATACAAAATGAGATAACTATAAGTTGAGAAATGTGGAAACGTGGAATGAAATGGAAGTTTATGTTGTGATAAGTTTATCCATGTGTATTGGTATTCGTATGATGTTATCTACCCAACCTATTTGATTAAGTGAATTTGATAAGTTAAGTTACTCAAGTTGACAGAATGTGTGTTTATGTACACTTACCGAATAATATATAATCAGTATGTTCATATAGTTGACTCTTATGTTTAAATTGCTAATTAAAGGTATTATAATGTTATGTTTTATGGTTTTGATATGGAATCATAAATAATATGATAATATGAAATTGAGTTGAAAGATCAAATTGAGTAGAACACAGGAAATGAGTACGATCTTCGATGATGAATTGACGGATATGACCATGGTTGGACCATGGCAATACATGTTGTACGTGTAAGACCATAGCTGGGCTATGGCATTGTAATAGCATGTAAGGCCATAGCTGGGTTATGGCATCGTAATAGCATGTAAGGCCATAGCTGGTTTATGGCATCGTGATGACATGTAAGACCATAGCTGGGCTATAGCATTGTGATACATGTAAGACCATGTCTGGGACATGGCATCGATATGAGATCCTGTGTAAGACCATATTTGGGATATGGCATCAGCATTGATATGAGATCTTGTGTAAGACCATATCTGGCATATGACATTAGCATCGATATGAGATCTTGTGTAAGACCATATCTGGGATATAACATCGGCATCGATATGAGATTACGTGTAAGACCATATCTGGGATATGGCTTCGGTATGAGATTTCATGTAAGACCGTGTCTGGGATGCGGCATCGATATGTGATTTTGTATAAGACCATGTCTGGGACATGGCATCGATGTGAGACTTTGTGTAAGACCATAGTTGGACTATGGCTCAAGTAAACGACGTACTCAGACCCGTAAGACGTTCTCTAATTTGACAAATGTTGGTAAGTAAAATTGAAGTTAAATGTTGAAATTTAATTAGATACTGATATTGGGCTCAAGTAAGTAAATTTATTGTTTGAAATTGTGGATGACAGAAACATTTGTAAAATAAATAAGTATGTTAATTTGCTTAGAGTAAATTATGTGATTATGATGATATTATATTGACGAAGAATGTTGAGTCATATGTGTGTATTTATGAGAGTCAAGTTAGAGGCTTTACAACTCTTCATTACCAGTGTTGCTTTTGTGACGAAAAATTTACGAGAATTATGTCAAATAAGTTCATAAGTGTGAAAACTAAAGAGTTCAACGGTGAAATAATTAGTAATGCATATAGAGATGAGAATAGTTTGGAAAGTAAAAATAGTTTGGGTGAAATATCAGAATGTTTTAAGGATTATACGGATTATGTAATGTTATGGTTAAATAAGAAAAATTTGACTCAATCGGGTATGGGGTCTAAAGATATGTTTGCTGAAATTTCCAACGAATTGGTTTTCATTAATGACTGGAATACTACGGTGTTACATTTTTTATCTGTGATGATTATGTTTATTGTGATGGTAATTTTGGATTCGGTATCAGGAATGTGGAAAATTCTAGTATCTGGATTTCTCTGATTTTCAGTGTAAAGAATTATCATTGGCAAAGGCATAAATGATGGAAACCCAAGCTTGAAATGTGTAGTGGTTTTCTTTTCTCGGGTAAGCTTGACTAAGGTTAGTGAGTTTAATCAGAATATCTCCGTTTCCTTGAGCTAATATGGTTGTGAGATCTTTGATTTGCACGATAAGAGAATTATGAACGAGTGCATGTACTTGGGTTGTAGTAGCAGAATGAAAAAAAAAGTACCTTGATATGTTATCATTTGATAGTGGAAATCAACTCAGTTGTTTATATCGGCGTGAACTGATTTGTTGAGATGTGAATTGAGTTATGTGTATTTAAAGGATTCTCTAGTATGTTAATGAATTTTTGTGCAATCATGAGTATATAGATATATGGATAATCTGAATAAAGAAATTATATTCTCGAGAGTATGATACAGAACTATGCTTATTGGATTGTTCAAATCGAATGATGTTGTTATAAGTTAAAGTTGTTCTAGTTAATGAGATTATCATGTTCATGAAAGTTGAATGATCGATGCAAGTTATCAAAGTTGGAAATAGTTGAAAGTATTATTAACTGAATCTTGAGTGTTAAGTTCAGTTTGGATTAAGTAAAGAATTTATGATTTTTAGTAATGTACTGTGACACCCCTAATTTGACCCTAGTCGAAAAGTGGTTTCGGGACCACAAAATCGAGTCATAAAAATAATTAGCCGTCATATTTTATGTTTATTATATGTGAATATGAATGTGAGAAAGTTTTAAGCTTCAATTTAGTAAATTGCATGTGAATTTAGTTAATAGGACTTATGTGTGACATTTTTGAAATGTGATAGGTTAATCTATAAGGGTCTATTAAAGCATGTATTGAAAATAATGGTTTTGCATGTCAAATACTCCTTTTTGTTAATAGTGGCCGGCCATGATGATGGCATATATTAAAATATGTATTAAATTTTAGTTAAATGGTTATTACTTTATATAAAAGAAAGAAAAAAATTTTGGTTATGTTTTTGTTCTTCTTGCCGTGAACTAAAAGAAGAAAAAAGGGGGGAAAAGAAGCTATGCATTCGGTCTTCTACTTGCTTAATTAAGGTAAGTTTTAGGTAAATTCTTTGAGATTTTATGAAATTTTAGTTGATGGATAGGTCTTTGATTGAGCCCATGTGTGAATTTTGATCCTTGTGATGATTTGGGCATTTGGTTAAGGTAGGAAACTTAGAAGATGATTTCTATTCCTTATGTTTTATGAGTTGGGAGCTTAAATTGAAGTTGAATAAGGGGAATATGTGTATTGAGGATTTTAGTAATATGGAAATTCGGTTATGAGAGTGTGTGTGTGGTCACTTGCCGAATGTGGGTGTTAAGGTTAGTAGGTTGGCTTAATTCTTGTATTAGAAATCTATTTGAGAAATTAGATAGGCTTTGAATGGTTGAAGTAACGAAATTAGAAACTCATGAACTTGATTTAAATACTTTAAATTTATGGTAGTTAAATGGAATAGAAAGGATCTATTCGGCCATGGAGGTTAAACACATTGTTAAATTGTTGAATATATGCTTTGGTTGTTAATGAATATTCGGTCTTGGTATGAATCTCATTAATAACATTTAGTTATTAGATTTGGTATAAAATACTTATTGAAATGGTGGAATTGGATGACTTACTTATGGATTTTAGTTATGAGAGTCTTTTGTAAGTAGAGCTAGAGGGTTTAAAGGGTGGTGTTTAAAAATAAACATGTATATGGACCCTATGTATGTACCTTGTAATTTTATTGTAAACTTTTGGTTTAACTCGTATCATATTAATTGCTAAAATACTAGCTTGTGTGGAAAATTTTGTGTATGTTTTTATGTGCTGAATGTGAGTTAAAGAAAATGGAGCTCACTATGTGTATCATGGTCAACCTTTGATAACTAATATGTCTTGATTCGTAAATTGAGTTAAAAGATTATATATGTTCGATCTAGCCTAAGCTAGGCTTGACTTGTAACATAGTAATGATTGACTGAATGTATATGTGTGAGATAGTGAGGATAATTGTATTTCTTGCTTTGATTAAGTGAAGTATATGAAGTTGATATACTTAATTTACTCAATTAAGCTTAAGAGCACATAGGGACAATTTCGGATAAGAGAAAAAGCTACCTAACCGAATAGTCGATCTGTAATCGTTCGACAAATTCCGAGGTAAGTTCTTAAGTATTTGAGTTTGATTCCTTTGTAAGTTTTAAGTTTTTAAATGGGATGAATATGAATTAAGTATATACGTTAAGGTCAATGACTTCTCTGAATGATGGCATATATGATATTATGTTTTAAATATGTGAATGAGAACTTTACAGAGTAAATTTGTATAAATCTGCTTGGGACAGCAGCAGTAGTGTGTTTTGGAAAAATTACCATAAATTGTGGGAATTGAGTTAAAGGCTGAATAGATTATGTAATTAAATCTTGACGCGTCTAGTTTCGTATAAAAGAAATCGAGTAAGTAAAGGGGTTGCCGATAATGAGATTTTTTAAAGTTGTGTGAGACAGAGTCAGAATGGCTCCGAAATCCCCTGTCCAGTATTTTGAAAATCATTATAAATCATACAAAAATGATTATAAGATAAGATTTATATGCTTAGACTCCTTAATGAGTCTAGTTTCAAAAAAAATAAACGAAAACATATTTTAAATTCTGTACAATGAGAAATTCAATTCTTAGTGAAGAGTAGTCAGAATAGTCAAGCAGTAAAATAGGGGAAACTTTAAGAAAAATCTGGTATTGATTAGCCAAACCAAAAATTCTGAAAATTTTGTGGATAGAAGATATACGAGTCTATTTTCATGGAAAATTAACGGCACATCATTTGGAGTTTTGTAGCTCCAGTTACAAATAATTTAACGACTGTTGCTCAGGAAAACAGCTTGTAGAGAATATGTGATTATGTTGTAAACATTGATAAAACTTGTTTTAGTTGCTCATAAGCTATTGATTAAACCCATACGTGAATTCTAATTTGTGACATTATAAAATGATATATGAGTGTTAGATGGATCTTTGATATTAAAATTGTGAAATTGTAAGTTTATAAGTATTCGAATATGAAATGATAGTATGGCTTGAAATTGAATTATTCATTGGAAAATGATAGATGTAGATTCAGCCAAGACAAAGTGTATACATGAAAGTTTATGTGGTATATGAAGTATATTTGGATAATTGTGATGTGAATATATGAAAATTTATATTTTGATTCAGAATTTTATGTGATGAATGTGAATGTGTATATATGAGATAAGGCCGAATGGCCAATGTGATGAACGTGAAAGTGTATATATATTGTGGCCAAATGACAAACTGTGGAAGGTGTGTTTTATTAGATATTTGATGAGGCAAATGAATTACAAATATGATAGTCGATGTGAATGCTGTAACATGTGAATAAATATGCATGAAACTTTGTGATGTAAATCTGGGATTTAAGACCAGATGACTATATGTGGTGACTATGTCCGGGTTAAGACCCGCTGACTTCGTCTGGAGATTTCATCTGAGCTAAAGGTCTCGCCGATAATCCGAGTAGAGTTTAAAGCTATAAGACTTCGCAATAAGAATTGCTTATAAATATATTCAATGCGAAAGATTAAACAGGTATGTACTCCGAGTTTATATGTGAGCTTGATTTGAACTAAATCATAAGGTAGTTATGTGATGCATACGTGAGCAATCTATGAGACTATTCCTATGATCATGTGGCATCGGATTAGTGTGAAAGGTTGATGTGACCACGCCCCAAGCCTCATCAAGTCCTCGTCTTGATTCCCTCGAGCTTCCAAAGGGACCAATGACCCGAGCTAGGTCCAAGCGATTTCATGAAGTTGTTTCAGCTTTGTTGTTCAAGTTTTGGAAGGAGAATCAGCTTGTTGAAGATGAGGAAGCTCGATACAACTCCTTGAAGAAACCATGCACCCTAGTGCAAGCTAATTTCAGCTCCATTTTAGCTTTTCTAGCTCGTTTCAACTCCGACCAGCTCAATTGAGCTCATTTCAGCTCAATCGAGCTCAATTTAGCTACAATTCAGCTCATTTATTTTATTGGTTGAATAATTAAAGTATTTTATTAACTTAGTTTAAGTTATTACAGCTCATAATTATGTTTTGATTTATTTCATGTTTTTAAAGTTGTCTTAGCCGAATTTAATATGTTTAGCTTAAGACTTTATTAAATTTGTCTATTTTAAATTTATGTGTTAATTAATATATCTATTTTTAATTAATTTGTTCATGTTTCATGTAGGTACAGCCGAATGTGGAGATTCATTCAAGCTAGGTGCATGAACGTCTACTTACAATGCATGATGTGGGAACACAATTAAAGATGATTCATGAATGGGCTGGTTCAATGAACGTAAGGATGATGCATGAATGATTTAATACAATGAATGGAAGAATGCATGAATATTCACTTACATGCATCGGTTGCTGTCCATTGATCTCCTAAGTACCTATTCGGCCAAAAGGCATCTCTTGGAGTGTCCATTCACACCTTGGCCGAACCTAGACATGTCCATTGCTCTCCCATACATTCACCAAGCCTTCAAGTTTATTTCCTTAGCCATGAAGCTGCCCATTGAAGTACCATTCAGCCGAATTTGGACATAGCCTTTAAAGATACATTTCTAGATTAGTTTAATTCAATTAAAGCCGAATTTACTTAGTCTATTTGGCTATCTAATGTAATCTATAAATAGTTCTTTTCTCTTTGTAAAAGGGTAACAGAATTTGATTATTGAAAACTTGATTGTGAGGTTTCCTCCTATCCTATTTCGTACGAGTCTCGTTCTGACTTATCTAGCTCGCTAGTGGCGTCAGCCCGACTTCTTGAACTTATCACCATCCTGGTGTGGCGTTCATCCACCTTTTTATACCTTTGGTTCCTACCTCTCTATAGGTAACGGGTCAAGGTCCATCTTCGACAATCCATTTAATCCACCTTGAGCAATATAAGTCCCGGGGCAATACTTCATATAGTATTGAATCGTTCTTCGCTTGAGTTCTATTTTTTTCATTCCATTTTAACTATTAAATTATAAACAATATTTCTTTATTTCACCGAGCCTATCAAACATCTATCCAAACCATCTTTTGAACCCATTTTCTCAACTTCCGCTATAAAAAAATCATCTAACTCCATCTATCTACAAAATCTAACAAACTTCTCGTCGACGATCGGGCAATCAAGTGAATCGACTCAATCAACCGAGCCGGATCACATCATTTGGTATCAGAGCTACTAAAACGAGAAGTGCCGACATTCGTATCAAGCTCGGAGTAGGTTCGTAATGTAAAAAAAAGTCAAAAAAAAATCAAAAAAAAATTTGAGTTGGAATTTAATTTTTTTTTCTCTTCCTTGTATTTTGTTTACTATTGTATTGGATTTAAAAAAAAGAGAAGAAATTCGAAAAAAAATTAAAAAAAAAAGAAAAAAAAGAAGTGACAAAAAAAATCGAGTTAAAAGAAAAAAAAGAAAAAAAAAGAAAAAAAAAGTGAAAAGTCTTGCGAGTTTTTATCATTATCACTTATTTACTCCGATCATCAAGTTTCCCTTCCTACCAATATTTACCATCCCAACGCCACATTTTAAACCAATTTTCTTCTTTATTCAGCCTACCCTACACCCGACATTATTCCTTGTAACCCATTTTGAAACCGACCCTCAAGCAGCAAATTAAGTCTATCGAGACGAATTACGAATTTGTGAGACGAGGTCGAGTGGTAAAAGGCAAGAGAGCGTGAGTTCATTCGAAAAAAAAGCCTAAAAGAGAGTTCAAACACGAGTGAGTGAATTTTTCTTTTTGAGCGAACTTGAGAGATTTGTGGTGAGAATTATTTTTCTTTCTAATTTAACTTTTGTTTTCTAATATTTTGTTGAAGCATGTCTGAAGAATTTTCTAAATTTGAATTCCAAATGTGGAGACAAGAAATGCAAAGGATAATGCGATCTGAATTTCGACAATTCGACAAAGATAAAGAAGATTTGACATCTACTATCGTTGACATCAAGATTAGTGCAATCCTTCAAAGATTGGAAAATGAACCACAATGTGAAGATATGTTTCACACGCGTTGCCGTGTCCATGATAAAGTTTGTTGCCTCATTATTGATGGTGGAAGTAGGTCAAACATAGCTAGTATTTGAACGGTAAAAAAACTTGGCTTGGCCACTACCAAGCATCCACGACCCTATCAACTGCAAGGACTTGGTGTTGAAGGCAAATTTGAAGTTACTCAACAAGTGCGTGTTGCATTTTCCATCGGAAGATACCAAGACGAAGTCCTTTGTGATGTTGTGCCTATTCAAGTCTGCCATTTGTTGCTAGGAGAACCATGGCAATCGGATCGCAAGGTCATTCACGATGAACGTACCAATAGGTATTCCTTCAAGCATCAAGGAAGGAAAATCACTTTAGCGCCACTCACACCGGAACAAGTGCAAGAAGACCAATTCAAAATGAAGCAATCCATTGAGCGAGAAAAGGAGAAAGAGATTGAAAAAGAAATTGAAAGAAAACAAAAAGAAAACGAAAAAGAAAAAGAAATCAAAAAAGTGAGAGAAAAAGAAAATGAAGAAAAGAAAATTGAAAAAGAAAAGCGAAAAAAGAAATTGAAAGAGAGCTTGAAAAGAAATCAAGTGAAAAAGAAAGAGAGTCTATAAAAGAAACGAGTGAAGTGAGTAATCACGAAAAAGAGAGGAATTCTTTTGCTAACCCCCTTTCGAAATTACCTTGTGATTTTTCTTTGTTTCAGGTTTGCAAGATTCCATCCACAGATTGGTTCCAACTTCATTACCTTTCTAACGAGCGATGTTTTTGCATGACCGAAAAAGGTAACGATGAAGTTGAAATCGAACCACACGAGCTTGAAGGTAAGCGAGGTATGGAATTTTTAAAAACCGAGTCATCGCCATCAAGTTTGAAAGTTGTTGAAAATGACTTTGTTTTAACAAAATTCTCTTATTTTCATTCGATTAATTGCTATTCTTTGAATGTGGTTGATGTTATTCGGTACGAACGACAAATTAAAGATTTGGTTTTGCATGATTTCGGGTTTTCACGAAAAGCGATTCAATTTTTCAAATATGATAATTTTGTGCATCCATTATTGTCATGTGACAAATCCATGAATTTGTGCAAGTTTGATTTGATGAATATAAAGAGATTTGAATGTTTGTATCTATGGACACGAAAACCCTTTTGGTTTGACATGTTTGATTTACTAAAACACTTTGGCGTAAGTAATCAAACTCGTGTGTTCAAACCTGGAATTTATCGTTTTAGGTTGATATGTGCGGAACTCAAGCATCCTGAGTTTTATGCGACAAATTTATGTCTGTTTGATGTTTGGCCTCTAAAATTTAAAGACTCTGTTTATAATTTAAAATTGTTCTTTGATCATTTTATGTGGCTGTACATGAAATTCATTTTTCATTTCGAAAAGGTAAGATCAACTCATGTTTTTGAACCTGGTATCGTTACATATGTTCAATATGGGAATAGTGTTTTAGCCTGTTCCTTTGAGTTCAACGTCTATGGAGACATTACCCTCTTTCAGCATTATGAACCCAACACTTCGAAAAGTGCAAGTTGCCTTTGTGTTTACCCTTCGTTTCAGGTTTTTCAAGGATTGTGTAATGAGCTTCGACTTCAATACCTTCTCAAGGAGAAAAGGTTCACTTTGATTGAAAAAGGTAAAATTGATTCTCAATTTTCCACTCCTAAAGGTGAATCAGGTTCTGATGTTATGCGACCATCTTTTCTTAAGTCGAATGTAACTAAAATTTTTGAAGACACCTTGATTGCTGAAAATCGCTTGAATCCTGTTGTGGTTAATTATTTGATTTTGCTTGATGATGATAAATCCATTTTGAGTAATGATAAGGCAATTTTTCTCTTTGGAAAATGTGATGAATTCATTGTTGAGAACATAACCAAACGACAATTGCGAGTGTCAAACATGCGAAATCATGAATCATATGAAACTTTTCATTTGTGTGTTTGTGATGAAGATTTAAATTTCATGTCTCCTTACTTGCATTCCATTTACTTGAACAATGACTTGTGGAAGCAAATTGAAAAGTTCGAATGCTTGAAAACATATTTGTTTTCGTCTCGACCATTTGATGAGTTATGGATATGGAAGGAGTTTTGTCCATATGATTGTAAGAATGATGTTTTAAATTTGCCTTTTTACATGACTCATACTTGTCTTGTTATGACCATGCATGATCCACATAGTTGTTCTGATCATTTCTTGATGATTAATGGTTGTCTATTTTCATTGATTCATTTGCCATCACTAATGCCGAATATTGTGAGTTCTTTTGCAAAGGCTTATGAACGACTAATTGTTCCATTCATTCAAGGAGAGTTGCAAAAGACGGATTATTTCTAGAGAATAAATAGCTCGACTTGAGGACAAGTCGTTTTGAAGAAGGGGGGAATGATCTGACCACGCCCCAAGCCCCATCAAGTCCTCGTCTTGATTCCCTCGAGCTTCCAAAGGGACCAATGACCCGAGCTAGGTCCAAGCGATTTCATGAAGTTGTTTCAGCTTTGTTGTTCAAGTTTTGGAAGCAGAATCAGCTTGTTGAAGATGAGGAAGCTCGATCCAACTCCTTGAAGAAACCATGCCCCTTAGTGCAAGCTAATTTCAGCTCCATTTTAGCTTTTCTAGCTCGTTTCAACTCCGACCAGCTCAATTGAGCTCATTTCAGCTCAATCGAGCTCAATTTAGCTACAATTCAGCTCATTTATTTTATTGGTTGAATAATTAAAGTATTTATTAACTTAGTTTAAGTTATTACAGCTCATAATTATGTTTTGATTTATTTCATGTTTTTAAAGTTGTCTTAGCCGAATTTAATATGTTTAGCTTAAGACTTTATTAAATTTGTCTATTTTAAATTTATGTGTTAATTAATATATCTATTTTTAATTAATTTGTTCATGTTTCATGTAGGTACAGCCGAATGTGGAGATTCATCAAGCTAGGTGCATGAACGTCTACTTACAATGCATGATGTGGGAACACAATTAAAGATGATTCATGAATGGGCTGGTTCAATGAACGTAAGGATGATGCATGAATGATTTAATACAATGAATGGAAGAATGCATGAATATTCACTTACATGCATCGGTTGCTGTCCATTGATCTCCTAAGTACCTATTCGGCCAAAAGGCATCTCTTGGAGTGTCCATTCACACCTTGGCCGAACCTAGACATGTCCATTGCTCTCCCATACATTCACCAAGCCTTCAAGTTTATTTCCTTAGCCATGAAGCTGCCCATTGAAGTACCATTCAGCCGAATTTGGACATAGCCTTTAAAGATACATTTCTAGATTAGTTTAATTCAATTAAAGCCGAATTTACTTATTCTATTTGGCTATCTAATGTAATCTATAAATAGTTCTTTTCTCTTTGTAAAAGGGTAACAGAATTTGATTATTGAAAACTTGATTGTGAGGTTTCCTCCTATCCTATTTCGTACGAGTCTCGTTCTGACTTATCTAGCTCGCTAGTGGCGTCAACCCGACTTCTTGAACTTATCACCATCCTGGTGTGGTGTTCATCCACCTTTTTATACCTTTGGTTCCTACCTCTCTATAGGTAACGGGTCAAGGTCCATCTTCGACAATCGATTTTTTTCATTCCATTTTAGCTATTAAATTATAAACAATATTTCTTTATTTCACCGAGCCTATCAAACATCTATCCAAACCATCTTTTGAACCCATTTTCTCAACTTCCGCTATAAAAAAATCATCTAACTCCATCTATCTACAAAATCTAACAAACTTCTCGTCGACGATCGGGCAATCAAGTGAATCGACTCAATCAGCCGAGCCGGATCACATCAAAGGTTATGTGAAATTGTACAATATATCTATGTTACATGAGCTCACTTTTATGTGAAAGTTTATCTGCCTATTGTATATGATGAGATGTGCATATTCGGTAAAGGGATGATATACCCAAAGGAAGAGTGAAATAAAATACGAACAACCATGTTATAATTTGATTGTTATCTGTTGACACTGCTTAAAACTTACTAAGCATTGTAATGCTTACTCCGTTTACCTTGTTTCCTCTGTTTTATAGATCTCATTTGGAAGCTACAGACTCGGGGATCGTCAGCAACTTGTTACACTATCACTATCCACTGCTTTGTACTGTTATGTTTTGGGTTATTTTATGGCATGTGTAGAATAGACCAGTGGCAGAAGAATATTTTGGTTAATGTCTATAAGCCATGCGAAAATGGCATCTTTTAAATGTGTACTTATAGAAGTTTAAATTGTATCCCTAGCTGTCTTCAGTATTTATCTAAAGGAATGTTCTTTATTTCAAAAAAAAAATTCAAAATTTTTACTGTTCTGATATGAGTTTCAAGTCCAGTAATGCCCCTTTACCTATTCCGGCGACAGATACGAGATAGGGGTGTTACATGTACTATTGAACTGATTGAAATATGTTTCATTATAAGAATGTAAACAAGCAGTTTGTACTTCCAGACGGTTAAAGTCACAATAAAAGAGAACTATTCGATTAGTAATTTAAAGACGACCATTTTTTTGTTTGTGTTGTGAATTCGATGATATCATGTGTTCGACCGAAAATGTCATATGCTTCCTGAATCTTAATGGATTAAAGTATCTAATGTTACTGAAAAAGATCTGGAATTAAGACAGTATCAATGATTTGAGATATTGAAAGACTTTAAATAGTTGTTGATTAATCTCTGAAAAGATAGATATAGTTACAGATGCTGAATGGAAAGATCTTTGCTTATTTTGTGCAAATGATTACTCGATTGATCTTATTTGATGATGGTCTGATGTTAGCTAAATAAAAAGCTAAAGTGATGTTTTCCTTGTGAGTTTGAAAAACTCAGAAACATGTTAGTGAATTGCAAGCTAAACGGGTACAATCTGAAATGACTTTCGATTCTGAATTTCAGAAGTTTTTGTATAAGGCAGAGTAGTAGCTCGTCTGTTCATCCAAGAGTAACAAAATGTATAGTTTTTGAAGTAAATGTTTTGGTGTACGTGAAACCCGATATTTCTAATTCTGTGCTTATATGTTGAATTGTCAATAGGTTTAATCCAAAGATCAAGTGTATTCAGTTCTAATACATTCAGTGATGGTGAGGGTGTGATAAAGAGATAGTCACTATAGACTTCGTATTGGGGTTGTCATTATCACCAATAAAAGAGATGTTATTTTTATTGTGGTAGATCGTTTGGCCAAAAATCCACATGATTGATTTAGTATATATACAGAGTTCCTATTTTACAGATCAACTGAGCTATGTGTTCTGAGTGAGTAATTCAAAATTTTAACAATATGCTCTGGCACTGTGTGTTAAAGTTCAAAGGCTATGGGAAAAAGGTATGTGAGGCTGAAATCAATTTATGACCCTGAGAAATTAGTGAAAGTGATTCATAAGATTTGGACGCAACTTCTTCTGGTAAGATTTTTGAAGACGAAAATCCCTAAAGGAAGGGAGAGTTGTAACAGCCCATTTTTGGGTCAATTCAGAACAGTGGTATTGGGACCACAAATCCGAAGTCAAAAATATTTATGTTCTTATTTTAATAAGGTTTACAGTATGATATAATGTTCGTTTGAAAATTTTGTAAAGAAATTTTACCGTTTGAGTGGTTAATTCGGTAAAAAAGGACTAAATCACATAAAGCGTAAACGTTGAATTCTATAAGTTAAAAGTATTAAATGGCTATGGAATTAAATAGAGGAGGTCCTTATGTGGTAAATAGCCCATTTATCAGATTGTGGAGGTTAGTGGAGTGGCATTTGGTGTATTTAGTAATATTTTTAAAGGATAAAAAGGTAAATAGGTAATTAAAGTTAATAATAAATAAAATAAAAGCCAAAACCATGTTATATTTCTTCATCTTCCACCGAATACAGAGAAAAGAAACAGTCATGGTTGTGTTTTAGGGTTCGACATCTTCATGGCTCAATTTGTAAGTGTTTTGAGCTCGGTTTTTGATTATTTTTATGTTTTTTTTATCGTTGCTTCATGTTCTAGGTAGCCCGTACCCTAATTTTTGATTTTTTTTGATGAATTTGTGAGTTTCCATTGATGATAACTTGATGTTTTTGAGTGTTGATGATGGAAAATAAATCATTGTTGTTAGATTAACAAGTTTTATAAAGTGATTTTGAGTAAAAGTGTCAATTTTGGACCAAATTATATAAGGTGAAAATTTAGTGGTTAAAATGTGAAATAAATTGAAAATATGGGCATATAGTAATATATGAAAAATTCGGCTAGCTTGGGTTTGTGTTTAATTTCATGAAATTGTGATTTTAAGTGATAATGACTAAATTGCAAAAATATGAAATAATAGGGGCAAAATGAAATTTTTCCAAAATATGTAAATTGTGTTAAATTGAATGAAATGTTGATTAAATAAGTAAATTTTGATATTATATAGATTGAGATAATCGAGAATTGGATCTAGAACTGGGGAAAAACAAAGTACCAGACTAATTGATCCGTTCCGTCATTTTAACGATCGAGGTAAGTTTGTATGTAATAAGCATTGTTAAATTTATGCTTTTAATGCTTTGATATTATATAAATTGTATATACGTGACTATTGTTATGTTTAACGACATATCGGCTAAATAAAATGGCACTTATTGTGCGGTTTGAAATAGCTTCGGCTAAATGTGGCACTTGGTGTGCGATTGGAGATAGCTTCGGCTATATATGTATATGGCACTTAGTGTGCAAAGTATTAAAAATGACACTTGGTCTGCGAGATATTGAGTATGACACTTAGTGTACGAGACATCGAAGATGCAACGGCATTACGTGTATGTATGAAATGGTAAGGATCGGTACAGATATGTACATAAGTTATGATGCATCTTTGTAACTAAGTAAATAAGTAAGTCATATTTATGAGAATGATTTTGTGATGACCTTGTGATTATGGGCCCATGCTTATGTTGTATAAATATGTATTTATACCATGATGGTGGAAATGATTGGTGAAGGTATGATGAGCTTAGTTATCATCATCTTTGTACTAAAACTGTTTTGGACAGTAGTTGTAGTCCAACTTTGTAAATTCACCAAAAATTGTGTAAATTTAGTTAGAGGATGAATAAAATATGAAATTATATCTTATGGAGTCTATTTTTACATAGAAGAAACGGTGTACGTAAAAGAATTTCAAATTATTAGATATTTGAATTTTCGTGAGACAGGGTCAGAATGATCTCGAAATCCCCTGTTCTGATTTTGAAAAATCATTAAAAATTTTAAAAAAATAATTAGGGGTTATAGTTTATATTATTAGAATATTTTATGAGTCTATTTTCTAAAGAAACAAACAGAAACATCATTCGAATTTTGTATGAGGATATAATTAATTTTTAGTGAAGAGGGGTTGGAACTTTTGGACAGCGAAAAAGGGCTAAATTTGAAGAATAAACTGTACTTATTAGCTAAATTTTTTTTAAATTTCATGGTAAGAATATATGTGAGTCTAGTTTCAGGTAAAATTAACGGATCTTAATTTGGAGCTCCATAGCTCCAGAAATAAATAATTTAATGACTATGACTCAGTAGACAGCTTGACTGGAATTTGAACAAATAGTGGAATAATATGCAATTATAATTGTGATACCTTGAGAACATGTTGTAAGAATTTGGCAAAAGCATATTAATAAATTGCTTATCATTTTCATATGAACTTACTAAGCTTTATATCTTACCCCCTCCCTTTTCATCTCTTATAGGTTTATATAGCTAGCTCGGGTTGGAGATCGCCGAAGATTCAATCACACTATCAAGCTATCATTTGGGGTATAAGTATTCAAATACTTAAGTCTATGGCATGTATAGGGGCTCTATCTTTGTAATTATGTCAATGCTAATGTGGCCAAATGTGTTGGCCTATAATGGTTATAGTCTAATTTAGATATAGCCATGAATGATGGCTTATGCTGATCATATGATTATTCATGTGTATTTGCCAATGTTTTATGGTGTGATCATGTTGTGTGATATGGATGACTGTGTGCATACGACTTAAGTACTCGATGATTGATTTGGCATAATTGGCATATGGATAGATTATAGCATAAGTGTGAAATGTGAAAATGTATTAATGATAATCTCGGTATGAATTTATGATTAATCTTGATAAAGTATGATGCCTTGTGTATGCATAAGTTGTTATGAGAATGTCATGCATAAGCTATATTTACGATTATTAAGTGTTCATTTATGCCATGTTGGATGCCATTGAGATATGTGAGTGTGCATGTGTTGTGAGAGTGGCAAAATGGCATGGAACATAACCTAGCATTTGTCCACACGGGCATATGACCCTGCTTCATGATGAAATTTTCTAAGTTTTCCCAAAAGTTTTCAAAGTTTCCAGTTTAGTCTCGAATCATCTTCGATGCGTGTTTAGGGCCTCGTAAGCCCATTTAAGGGACGTTATACATATGTATGAATGTTTTTGATTTGAATGAAATTTTATGGCCCTATTTTATGTGATTGTGTATGTTTAAGTCCGGTAAGACCTCGTATCCTATCTAGGCTTCGGACATGGGTAAGGGGTGTTACAACGAAATTATCCCCAAGTCAAACAATCAGTAGTAGTACCTCTCCTAATAGTATTTCACCAACAATGAGCCTCGCCATCAAGTAAGGACACAACACAACCCAACTTCTCCTCGTCAGAATCGAACATCTGCTCGAGGATTCTTTCAACTCCTTCTAACAAGTAATTAGCTATTGTCGGATCAGTACCCTTTACCCTAGAAAACACTTTACCACCCAACGCCCATTAACGTTCAAGCAAAAAACTTCAACTAACAGGTGCAGGATTTGCAAGTGTAGAAGTAGAGTTAGCACCAGCAATCCGCTGAAACGCTCTAATCATATCTTCCATCAGAGAGCTTACACTCTCATCAGGTATGTTCACTTACACAGTGACACAGGAGTTGTAGAGAATGTACTATCCTATTGAGCATTAGCTTTCACATTAACATATCTAAGTGGCATACCTAATAATCTAACCCATAAACAAACAAAAGACAAAGATGAGAGTGACAGGAAGATGATCCAAGCTACATTCTTGTAAAATCTTTAGGATTAAAGGCAATGTGTTCTCATTCTTACCCCACATGCAATTCAATCCAAACATTTCAAACATTTTCACGCAATTCAAATAGGATTATTTCAAACAATTCAAGCAATCAGCATAATTTAAGTACTTAGGTTCTTAAATCTATAGGTTGCAAAACCCTAATTAACACAACAATCACCTAGGTCTGAGTATTAATGAACCTAGACTCTAATACCACCAAATGTAACATCCTATACACGGCCCGGTCATTGAGCCTTAGTAACAAGGCACTACACCATCGTCTCATATCATACTCATCATGAGTCGATACATTAGTAAACAACCATCTTATATTTAGTTTTTATTCAAATTCTAAGTCATCCATATGTTAGTCATAATTCAAAACATGTTAAACATACTTCAAATGCACCTTAAGTAACAACTAAACATCTATTGTGACCATTTAGAAAAAATTCCAAAACTTTTACATAGGTATCGACACTAAAGGTGAGGTATCGATAATTCTCTCAAGGGGTATCGATATCGCTTGGAAAATCCTTACAAAAATTGCTTAATGTTTCTTGCATAAAAACCAAAATCTCAAAAATTATTCATACCTTTCAATAAGTATCGATTATTTCCCCAAGTATTGATAATCGTGACAATGTATCGATACCAATTTACATTACTGACTTCTTGCACATTCAAAAATCAAGAAGGTGTCAATATTAAAACCCGAATATCGATACCCTTGCAACGAACATAAAAAATTCAACAATTTCAAGTATATAGTCCAAGCCAACTTAAGTCTAATCAACATGCATCATTCACATCTTCAAATAAGCATCAAAATGTCCAAAATGATCGTCCAAAACATCATAACCATGACTGAGCAAGAAACCAATAAATCATGGTTAAAGTCCATAAATTATAAAACATAATAATCAAGTAAACAACTTAAAGATCATATCAAAAACTAGTATATAGTTTACCACATTGCCTTATTCTCGAAACATAATCGAACTAAAAAGTGAAAATGGACTTGTTTGGATTAACCCTCGAAACCACACCTCTCACACTTGAAATGCAACTAATTTGAATTGGTTGAAAAATGAGTGGGTGAGCTTAACAATATCAGTGGATGCTCAGAACAACTACAACACAAACAAGTCATCTGCATTAATGAAACAATCATATAGCACATTTACAAGATTTCCAACTTTAATGTCATATTACATTCATTCAAACATCTTTCATGGGTTCATTTACATAATAGCCACATAACATTTAAGCATATATCACAATGCACATTAGTCATAATTTATGATAATTTGGCACTTGAGCTATGAAATGTAAAAGTGAGTTCTATCACCTCACATCGGATACACAGATCTCCAACACACCAAATGACTGATAGAGTCAAATATATCCCAAAAAGTGAAGCATAAAGCTAACACTCTCCAACGCACCAAACTTGCCCTATTGAGTACAACTTAGCTCACATTCCCTTATCTCTCTAACTTGCCCCAGGGCCTTAATGCCCAAAACACAACACAAAGGTAAAAACTCACAATCCTATGGCATGCCAACTATATTCAACGGTCTCATAAGGTCAAAAGGCCAAAATATCTAGAATATTATCACATGTTTACTTACCAATTTTTAACACATATTCAATGTATATTCATATCATTAGTTCAATATGTAACACCCATTTTGTAGTGGTGTCAGAAATAGTGGTTTCGGGTCGACCAAATCCGACAAGAAAGTTTGTAAATAATATATTTAATATTTTTTGAGTTAATTGCGATTTTAAAAAGGTTTTTAATATTGTGATTTTTGTTTTATAAGCAATTTATTAAGTTCAAGTGGTAAGATCCTAAAGTCAAGTGGTTTTAGAAAATAAGGTATCGGGACCTCGTTTCTGCAAATCAAGTGGTAAATATTTTTATAAATATTTACGAAGTGTTATTAAGGTTGTATTAAAGTTTTGTTAAGAAATTTTAACATTTCGATAGTTAATTAATTAAAAAGGACTAAATTGTAAAAGTTAAAAAAGTCAATCGCTATTAGTTTAAAGGTGTTAAATTGGTTAAAGAATTATAATTGGATGGCCTTAATGGATAAATAAACCATCCTTAAAATAGTGGGACGGTGGATGTTTTAATTTATTTTAATTTAAAGTTTTATATGTTATTATATTATGAAAATAATGAATAAAAAAGTTTAATAAGTAATAAATTAATAAAAAGAAAAGCAAAACCCTATTTTGCTTATGTCTTTCTTCTTCAACTGTGAGAAATCCATTTTTGGAGCAAGGAGCATTCGAACAACCTTCAAATGTTGCCTGTAGGTGATATTCTTAACCATTTTTAATAATTTTTATGTTTTTGAGATCATTGCAACTAGGTTCAACTAGTCCGTACCTTCGATTTTGAAAATGTTAAAGATCCTGAATGTTGCCATTGATGAATCTTGTGATTTTTTATGTTATATGATAAATTTGGAATTTTTATTTATATTCAAAAGTATTTTGTTAAGTGATTTTGATGAATTTTTTAATTAAGGACTAGTTCTTAAATTAATAGAAGTACAAGGATTTAATGTGAAATTGTTGCATGAATGGGCTGTTTTGGATACCATGAAGATTTGGCTAAGCTCAATTTTGTGTAAAAATGGTTAATTTGCATGTTTTGGGTTCATGGACTAAATTGAATAAAAGTAAAACTTTAGGGGAATTTTGTAAAAGTCAAAAATGATGAAATTGTATGAAATGAATTAATTTATTGTCTAAATTAATATATTGAATGAAATTATTAATTTAGATCAAGATTGGGTGGAAAATCGAGGAAAATAAAAAATTACCAAAATACCCCTAAACTTTGGTATTTCTGCAATTTAGCTAGGTAAGTTCGTATGAGCTATACTATGTATATTTTTTTTATTAAAATGAATGTTATTCTATGAAATTTTATTGAAAATGAACTAATATATATATGTTATTATATAATTTGGCTTATAATGAAACGAGGGAAATTCAACGACGCTCGACGACTATTGAGTCCCGTTTGAACCTTAGGAATACTTAGGATACAAATGACATGTCATTAAGGGTTACCATGTTTTGGCTATTGGCCCCGTACATTCTACCAGTGGCTGAGTTTTTCGACATGTGTTGCGGTTACTCATCAGCTTGTGTGAGCAGCATCGTGTAGTTACGTCTTGACCGTCAGCTTGTGTGAGCAAACCCAGTGATAACTTGAGAGTGAGCATCTATATGAGATATGAGATAGAGATGGTTTCGACCATGTGTTGGCACATAGTGTGAGAGACTCCTGCGTATCCGATATTATTCTAAGTGGTTCAACAGGAAATGTGTTGTTACAAGATGATATGACTTCGATACGAACTAATACAGGTATATTCATGAAATACATAGAAATGGCAATACATGATATATTGATATATTGAAATGGATGATATATTTATATGATGAAATGGTAAGATAATGATATGTATCATGACATGTATGTATAATATGAATATCCTTGATATGTTGATACTGTAACAGCCCGATTTAGACCCTATTTGGAACAGTGGTTTCGGGACCACGAATTCGAGTCAGAAAAATATTTTAAAATTACTTTCCGTGTTTATTATGTGAGAATTTATATATTTGAAATTTTCATGATTTAATTTTTGTCGTTTGAGTGCTTGATTTAATAAAAGGGATTAATCGCGTAAAATGAAAATTTAATGGTTAATTGAAAAAGGGCCGAAATGAATGTCTTTATAAGTGGAGGTATTTAAAATGCAATTTGAGCATAAGATTATTTAGTGGATGCTTATAACCATGAATTATAAAGTTTTAAAATTTATTATAAGGTTAAATAAGTAAAATGATTAAAATGTAATAATAATATAAAACAGAAAATAAAACATAAGTGCTCATACTCTTTGCATGACTGAAACTAAAGAAAAGAAAAAGAAAATAAAGAGTTTGAGGTTCGGCCCTTTGTTAAGCTCAATCAAGGTATGTAACTAGCTCAATTTTTTATAATTTTTACGTTTTTGAGATCGTTGCAGTGTAATGTACAAAGCCCATTTTTGAATTTTTGATTTTGATGAATATTTTGAGTTATGTGAGTTTTGTGATGTTATTTGATGAATTATGAAAGATATGTTTTAGATTAATATGTGTTGTATTGGAATTTTTGATTATTTTGAGTAATTAGTGTAACACCCCGTACCCGAGACCGTTGCCGGAGTCGAACACGAGGTGCTAACAGACTTAATTCATTTATTTGCACAGTCCATTTTAAAATTTCCAGACAAGCTGGCTAACTGCGTCACTGTCACCTTAAAAATCATATCTCGAGTTCCAAAACTCGGAAACCAGTTCCGTAAATTTTTCCTAAAACTATACTCATATGTCCATCTAAAAAGTTTTTTCTAGAATTTTTGGTCAAGCCAATTAGTACAGTTTATTAGTTAAATTCTCCTCTGTTTCAGGGTTCGACTACTCTGACTTTCATGCATTACGACTTAGATATCTCCATGTACAGGGCTTCAATACTTATTCCGTTTGTTTCTAAAGAAACTAGACTCGAAAAGGAATCTGTAAATATAGGGAATGACTTATAAATATCTCTGGTTAATTTATAGTGAATTTCCAAATTCGGAACAGGGGATCCAGAAATTGCTCTGGTCCTGTTTCACAAAAACTTAAACATCTCATAAAATACGGCTCATATGATTGTTTCGTTACTTTCATATGAAAATAGATTCATCAAGGTTCGATTACATAATTTATTCACTATTTAATTCCATTCCTACTATTTTTAGTGATTTTTCAAATCCACATCACTGCTACTGTCAGCATCTATTTTTAAGGTAAACTTTACCTATTTCATGGTTTTCCATGGATCAACTAAAATTTTGTCATACATAGCACCAAAATGATCGTGATTAACCATTCCAATGGCTAATCGTTACCAACATTTCCATAACACTCCATGAACAACATACAAAATGATTATAACGCTATGCTCAAAATATATATAAGCCATTTTCGCATGGCTATCCAAATATATACATTACCGAAAGGTACATGACCAACAACAAAAGGGTAGTCCTATACATGCCATTTTCAGAGTTCAACTAAAAGAGTACCAAAAGGGCTTTGATAGTGTGGACGACTTCGACTTCGACAATCCCGAGTCCGATAGCTGACGAACCAAAATCTATAAAACAGAGAATCAAAGAAACGGAATAAGCATTTAATGCTTAGTAAGTTTTGAATAATGAAATTAATTCGGCTAAGGTATAACATTCATATGGCTAAATGAATAACTTCATAAATGCACATTCTCATAATTATACTTACTTCACGCTTCAATCAATATATTCATACACAAGGTATCAAACCTAACTAAAGGCCGAAAATTCGTTAATCAATTGAACGAATATTATTTAAAACGAATCGAACTTTCCGATGCATATACGAAACATACCTTATCGTTTGGAATTTTATGAGCGTATTAATTGAAATTATTACAGCAAGATCGCTCACTTCCAAACCCAAGTATCTTCGGGATTTAGCCAGATATAACAACTCGCACAAATGCCTTCGGGTCTTAGCCCGGATATAGCAACTCGCACAAATGCCTTCGGGTCTTAGTCCGGATATAATCACTAGCATAAATGCCTTCGGGACATAGCCCGAATATAGCAACTCGCACGAATGCCTTCGGATCTTAGTCCGGTTATCATCCGAATAATCATGCGCATATGTCCACAAATCATAACACATTTTTATTTCGTTTCCATTACTAGGACTCAGACACAAGGCACTTATCTACCATTACCATTTTCGGCTCAATAGCCACATACAAAGAGCATGGTTTTGATTCGCTATATAACATGATCTAATCGAATCATAATCTAAGTTCCATTACTCGAAAACTTACCTCGGATGTTGTCGAGCGACTTCAACGGCTATTCGATCACTTTTTCCTTTCCCTTATCCAACTTTGATCCTCTAAGCTCTTGAGCTAAATCAAACAATTTGCTTCCCAATCAAACACAATCATATGGAATCCATATATATTTTAGAACCATTCTTAACATACTACTCATTTACAAAACAAAACACTAATATCACATTTATAAAACTACAAGCCGAATATACCTATACTTACCTCACTTAACATCAACCCTCAATTCATGTACATTCTCAAATAGAGTAATCCTTACTTGAACTATTAGCCAACTTTATCAAATGAACAATTTTACTTAAAGTGCCATATATATATACATAAGTGCTTAGATACCATGTTTCCAACAATTATTTCCTAGCTTAGTAGCCGAACCAATATTCAATAACAAACTCCTCTTTGATCAAATATATATTCGGCAAGGACATGATAATTTATACTACATCAATTTTAAGCACATAAATTACTCAAACATAACCAAATTCACATTCGGTCTTGGCACATTATAAGGTAGCCGATTCTTTACCCTTAGCACCCAATGCTCACATATGATTATTTGTATAGTTCAAACACTCATCTACCATCATTCATCTAAATTTAACACGAAACAACAACCATATATCTCTTCCATTTTCTACCATGGCCGAATGCTCTAGCTACCACACCGTTTCAAATTTTGCCATAGGTTAAGCAAAGGACTTAATGACTAACTCACAAATGCTAAAAAGAAAATCCAAGAATCATCAATCCACCATCACATGTATCATTTCAAAGCTTCACACTTAGCATGCTAATGACATCAACACAAATCCACCTTAGCCGAAACTTAACTCATACAAAACCTATCTTCAAACCATAAAATAGGTAGAATTTAACTAATCATCCAAATGGTGCATAAGTTTTTTTTTTCAAGAATGGCACTGAACTTACCTTCCTCTTGCTATCCACCTTGGCCGAATTTCTTCCCTAAAGATTTTTCTTCCTTCTCTTTCTCTAGTCACGGCAATGGGGGAGTAAGGGTGAGACAACTTTGGTTTCTCCTCCCACTCACCTCATGTTTTATCATTCTTAATTCACTATTTTATTTTCTAAACTAATAATGCTAATAGAAAATTCATATTATCATCAATGACCCATCCATGGCCGGCCACTACTCATTATAATTGGAAATTTGACATGCAAACCCATCATTCTTATAACATGCATTAATTGATCCTTATAGATTAACCTGTCACATTTTAAAAGTGTCACACATAAGTCCTATTAGCTGAATTCACATGCAATCGACTAAATCGAAGCTTAAAACTTTCACACATTCATATTCACACATTTTAGACAATAAATATCATATTCAAATACTTCGGTGATTCGGTTTAGCGGTCCCGAAACCGCTTTCCGACTAGGGTCAATTTAAGGCTGTCACAATTAGGGCTAAATTGCGAAAATAATAAATTGAGGGACTAAAATATGAAATAAATGAAATGTATGGACTTGTATGAACATGGGTAGTATTCGACCTAAGCATGGTATGTGCAAATTTTGCAGGTTTTATGTTTTGTACAATTTGGACTAAATTGTAAAAAGTGTAAAATGTTAGGGGTAAAATGGTAATTTGCCCATTTATGTGTTTTTGGAATAAATTGAGTGAAAATATGTTTGAATGAGTTTAATTTGAATATTTTTAGATCGAGAACCGAAGAAATCAGATTTGGATCAGGGGGAAATTAAAGTTGTTGATTAGTCGTTTCGTTCCGATTTTAATCGTCCGAGGTAAGTTTATAAGCAAATAAATGCTATTAATTTTGAATATATATAAGTTGTAAATGTTGAATCAAATTTTATGATTATATATACATAATGATCGAATGTGTATATATGCTTGGGAATTAAGTTTACGAGTTCGATTTGACCGAGTTACGACGTCTGAATGCCTCGTACGAACCTTAGGAATCGTTAGGATACGTATCTCATGACATAGGATTTCAGATATGTGTTCTCTTGTAAGACCACGTCTGGGACGTTGGCATCGATATATGTGGTTACGAGTAAGACCATGTTTGGGACATTGGCATCGTATTTGATTCATGTAAGACCCTGTCTGGGACAATGGCATCGATATGAGATAGAATGTAAGACCACATCTGGGACGTTGACATTGTACGTTATATGTGATTATCTGAGTATCCTATTCAATTTTGAATGGTTCAACGGGCAATGATAGTTGTGATTGAAAGTGTAAAACGAGCTAAAGTGATCTGGTATGTGATAGTTTATTTACCTATTTGAAATAAGGTAAGTAGGCTACTTGATATGTATTGTAAATCATGTATAATTTAAATGAAAAATGTATGTGCGTATGGAAAGTGTATTTGGCCTTTTGATTAAATCATGTGAATATTTATGAAATGATTCATGGATATATGTATGTTGGTTTATGTATTTTCGGTTATATAATGGTACTATGGTTTTGAAATTGAATATTACATTGATAATATATACATGTATAATCGGTTATGAATAAGTTTATATATGAAAGAACATGTTATACATGAAACTATAAGCTTGTGATTTAATGTGATTATGATAGTATAATTTGGTTTGGTTTAAATGAGTTGATTATGTCAATTAATTGTTTATTTGCTTATGACTTACTAAGCTATGATAGCTTACTCTGTGTGTGTTTATGTTCGTCTCTATTTTATATATTTTGGAGATTAGTTATGAGCTCGGGGATAGTCAGCAAAGTCCATCACAATATCGACTGTTTTTGGTATTTGATAAGTTTAAACTTGAACCTATGACATGCATAAGCTAGGTTATATTTTGTTAAGATTGAAGTTGTATATATTAAGCCATGCGAAAATGGCTGATATGTATATGAAACTTTAGTCAAGATTATACATGTGTTATGTGCATTGAAATTGGTTGGTGATTGTGGATATGTGTGTTTGGTTGATTCGGCTAAGGTTCATATATAGATAAAAATATATGTGACCTTGGTTGCTGTGCTTTGTTAAGTATCACAAATTGTCTAAAAATTGGCTCACTTATGGCAAGTTTGAAATATGATATGTTTTATCATGTGAATGGTTTAGTAATTTGGCTTTATTAATGGAATAAAGTGATGATCATTTATATATAAATATATATGTATATTCGAATGTTTATTAGTCTTTTTGATTCAGTTTGTAATGGAAATGAATGTGCATGTATTATGTTTAAATGATTATATTATGTATGATTGATAAAGATAAGTATTGAGTATGTTATATGATTGTTTTGGTTAACAGGTTTTGTTTAAATTATGGTAATAAAAGATCAAATATTAGATTATATATATTGAGTTGAAAATGTGCCATATTTGTGGTTCAAAGAAAATAATTTAATTTATAATTCGTCTTATAAGATTTGTTTGGAATTGGTAATGATATGCATGTATATTAGGCTAATGTATTGAAAAATGACTAAATGAATAGTGAATTTTATATTGGCAAAACAAAATGATAATATGAGTTTTATGTGATGCATATATGTTCGATTTGGTTAAAATTGATGTTTGAGTAGTGTATAGGTTAGTCATTAAATGATGAGCATAAGTTGATTGATTTAGTAGTAGATTTGTTGATGTTTTAATTCATTCAAATTATATGTAGTAATGTACATGTGCCGAATATGATATGGTCAAAATGATATGATTATGAGTACTTGGTTTTGTGAATTGTATTTATGTATGATTTTTTTTACTATGCGATTGAAGTTTATTCTGGTTGGTATGTTTTGAGCATTATAAGTTGCATTAAAATTATATTTGGCAATATAGTAATGATATTAAAGTTGATTATGTGTTTAGAAAATCATAAATGTAATAGTTTGTTTGATTTATATTATGCACAAATGATTTGTCAAGTTAATTAGCTATATTAGCATATATTCAGTATTTGTGTTTAAATGTCTTAATGTTTATACATGGAATTGGTCATGTAAATATCTATGTTATAATTTGATTAATTGAATGCTATAAAAGAGATGTAAATATAGTTTGTATAATTGAGTTGTAATACCTTAAATATGATTAGCAATGATTAATATCTATTAAGTTGTGTATGGTTCGGTAATGCCTTATAACCCTAATCTAGTGATGGATATGGCATGTATAGGTATTTTGAAAAATGTTAGCCTATGTGTTTTGATTGTGGAAATGACCATTTGGTTAGTTTGCATTTTGGTCTTGTGTTGTTAAAATTATATATATTATAAGGTGTATATAAGTAGCTTTGTAATGGTTGATATATGACTTGTTATGGTTCAATGATGTATGTAACGTCCTGATTTTCGGATTTATTCACGGTTTTCAATATTTTGTAAAGATTTTAAAATTTTGTATTTGGATGTGAAATTAATGTTTTGAGTAGGTAAATGGGCTTATAGAAGGCCCATGTGTTGGCCAAAACCCGGTTGAATTTTTGAATTTTTGGACTTAGGAGTTAGGGGTTCTGGCTAGATGGCCCTTGTATAGAGTTATGGGTAAATGGCATCACAAAAAGAGCCTTAGTAGAGTGGCAAGGGTGACGCCACTAGGCTCCTAAAAAGGTGGCGTGTGGAGCATTGGGGAAGGCATGGGATCGATTCCCAGTGTTGACAAATAAATGCATTTATTTTTAAGTGCTGGAGGGGTAAGTGTTGGAGTCCAGGTGGATTCTGCTAGAGGAGAGTTTGAAGCAGTCTAAATGCTTGGATTAAGGAGTGATAAGGGGAGAGATTTAAGGGATTAGGAGAGAGGTTAGGAGTTGGCCGAATTTTGGGAATTGAAGGGGGAAAAATCGGCAGAGGGTTATGAGGTTAGTATTTCGGCACCTAGGGTATTGAGTGGTGCCGTTCCTTTTCTGCTCAGACATCACAAGGTTTTTCTTTTCTCTCTTTTTCCTCTCTAGTCGAAACTACCACTTCCCCTATTCTTCTTTTTCTATTTTTCTTCTTCAAAACCATTCATCAATTCTGCTGTTCATCAATACTTTTGCCGAATCCATAAAAGCTGAAATCTTGAACACACATTACAGGCACCGATTTCTTCAAAGCCAAACCCTTTAACATTGTGTTTCCATTAATCTACGATTATTCTTTCTAAACTCTAGAGACCTGTCGGCAATTCTACATCTAGGTTATAGTTTCATATTGTCATCTCCTTCATCACCCAAAAGCTGAAAAACCATAGATTTGGAGGGCTTATAGCTGAAACTTCAAAACTTTGGGAGTCGAGTTCTACCGTCGTTTGAAAGATAAATCTGCACCAGATCACGTGGAGATAAAAAAGGAGTAAGGGGTAAGTGTTCATCATCTCAGATCTGGTCTTATTTTACAAAGTTAGGAAAAGCCGAAGTCCCTAAAATCTAGGGAGGCTGTCAATTTGGGCATGTGGCTCTAAGGGTTTTTAACTGACATTTTCTGTCAATGATTAGTGTCTTCTTAAGTGTTGGATTGAAGGCGTGGGCTGTTGGAGCAATCGGATTCGGAGCTAGCTATCGATTTTGGCAAAAAGGTAAGGTTTCAAAGGCTTTTAGGGACATGGTTCGATCATGGATAAGTAGGATGTCGGTTTAGTGATTATGGTTTGTAAATAAGAACTATGCTAATTAATTGTAGGACATCGGAAGAGATCTCAGTAGCAGTCGTCGTGAATCAGGTGTGTACCGAACACCCTTTCTTAGTTCAATTCGGCAAAAGCCGAAATGCCGAAATTCTGGCATTTCATGGGCTTGTGAGTATGTGAATGCTCTCAAAGACGTAGAGTAATTGTTAGATCTAGCACCGCAAGATGGTAAGTAAGTTTGTGTGACGTCTTAACGTACTTCGAAAAAAGAGGGCCTCGATGGGCCAAAACTGGGCCCAATGGGCTTACGGACCAATATGGGTAAGAGATGGGCAAAGTAGCATGTTAGTTAGATGGTGGAACCAAATTGCATAAAACGGCTAAAAATTACTGAAATAGCTTGTGTAGTTGCGTAAGTACGAAATTACCCCTAAAGAGCATAATTACCGAAATACCCCTAGGGTTTAAATTGGCTAAACTGCATGATTGATTAATACTGTATTGTACACGATATGCTTTATTAATATCTGTTGCATGGGATTGGGGTATTGATGGAGGAAGTATTGAAAGTGGTTCATCCACGTACTGGAGGCTTTGCCTCAACTTACTGATATTCGAGCAGCGTTGCTGCAACTGTGGAGTGTAGGGGTGGGTGGGTTGAGATATTCCCCACATGGAGTGTAGGGCTGGTACGGGGCAGTGTAGCGGTTGGTGGGTTGAGTAGTCTCCCCAGATGGGTTTGCATGCATTACTACTATTGTTACCTATGTTACTGAACTGGGCCTATAGGCCACACTGTTATGTAAAAAGGGGCTAAGGCCTTGCTACTGTATTCTGAAAAGGGCTTCGGTCCAGTGTGTACTGTTATCTGAGTGGGGCTTAGGCCCAATGGGCTCGAGCTGATTTGGGCTTTGGATGGGTTTCTGTATACACTGAGTTTTCCCAAACTCACCCCATTTTCTTCCATCCTTGCAGGTGAGCCCTAGTTGGTGGACTTGGAGCTGGGCGGGATTCAAAGTGGCCACACGTTTTCTGCAAATTCGTTTTTTTCCGGTGAACTAGATTTTCCATATTTTTCGTTTATGGTTTTGGGTTTTTTTTTGTAATAAGGTCGCTAATTATTTTTATGGTTTGGGTTGTTTCTTTATTATTTAATTCTATTATGATAAAACTGATCTATGATAACTAACGAAATAGATTAGCTCTAGGACACGTTTTCAAAAACATTAAGTGATTTCAAAATAACACGAATACAAGTAAGACTTCCGCTAAGCAAACGTTTTCAACCTTAATCATTTTCTTAAGATGGACATAACCAAACGGTTTTCTCAAAATTATACGAGATATTAGAGTGTGGCAATGGCGGTGTGCATGTCTAGGATTGGATCCGAAGGGAGCTTGGTACTTAAGCAGTTCGACGGACTCACCTCCTCTTCTTTCTGGTTTCCTACCTGGTGCACAGCTTCCATTCACTTTAACCTACTTTTAAAAGTGTCTTTTACAACACCAACTAAGTTTTCCAACTAAGTAATACGGAATGTTTTGAACACTTCGATGTGGCGCATTAGATCAAGTCATAACGTCTAGGCCGGGTTTGGGGTGTTACATTTAGTGGTATTAGAGTCAGGTTGCAACAACTCGGCTGTGGATCGGGTCCGAAAATCTTTAAAAAAAAAAGTTTTTTTCTATAAGTCTTTCAAAGATGTTCAAAGTTTTTCTATTGAACGAGGTTAAATCAATAGTTTTAAAATAAAAGTGTTTTCAAATGAAATCTTTTTATTTTCGGTAAACAAAAACATGGGTTTTTTTATGGACTGATAAAGAAGTGGCACACTGAATCCCCGGCACCAAGTCTGTAAGTGTTCTTTTTCTGCTTTAAATATTTATATGGAACTGGACTGGAAATAATACTGTAGATAGTACTGAGCCTTAGAGATAGTGCTATTGATAAGGTAGTATTAGGGCTACAAAACTGGGACCGTAGCTAAATTGTGATTGCGCGAAAATAACTCTGAAACTCTATTGATCATAAGACATTCTGTAATAAACAGTGGAACTAGTAAACTAATGTCATAAAATTCGTAAACAGATAAATCGTTATGAATACAAAGGTTACTCGGGGAAGAGGTCGTGGTCGAGGCCGAGGTAGCACTCAAGCTGGATCTGCGTCATCTGAACACATGCCAGCTGGCAAGGTACGTCCATCACCGATTAATGAAAATGGGCCATATGACCGGGCCGCAGGGGATGACGCTCTGTCTCAGGCTATGTTAAGCGTTTCGGAAAGGGCGGCCGGAGCTAACATCAGGCCCATGAATAGGGGGTCCATTTCTGAATGACTTCGGGCCAACGGAGCTGAGATTTTTAGGGGCGTATCTGGAGTGGCCCCAAATGTGGTTGAGTACTGGTTGGAAGCCACAGAGCGGATCATGGATGACTTGGACTGCTCAGTAGAACAGAATTTGAAAGGGGCGGTGTCGTTGCTGTGGGATGAAGCGTATCAGTGGTGGATTACTGTGAGAGAGGGTACCTCGCTGAGAGGGTAACATGGGAGCTGTTCAAATAGACCTTTAAGGCAAAATATGTTGGAGCTAGCTATGTGGATGCACGCAGAAAGGAGTTCTTAAATCTGACTCAGGGAAATAAGACCATTGCTGAATATGAGGCGGAGTTTCTACGATTGAGTCGGTATGCTAATGGCATCGTTTCCACCGAATACGAGCGCAGCGTTCGTTTTGAGGATGGCCTCAGAGATCAGTTAAGGGTGCTCATAGCTCCGCAGAGAGAGCGAGATTTCGCTGCACTGGTAGAGAAGGCTAAGATAGCCGAGGAGGTGAAGCAAACTGAACGGAGGAATCGTGATAAGGATCGAAATCGGTTCAGGAGGGATGCTGGACCAGCGGGTGCTGCAAATCGAAATGTTAAGAGAGCTAGGATGGAGGAACCGGTTCGAGCAGTTCCGGTGAACACAGGTAGACCGCAAGCTTGTGGGGATTGCGGAAGAACGCATCAAGGAGAGTGCTGGAAGCGTTCTGGGGCTTGTCTTCGTTGTGGGTCTAAGGAGCATAGGATTAAGGATTGTCCTAGGAGGGCCACTCATGCTCAGGGGGCCGAACAAGGGGCTGTACGACCGGCTCAACCTGTGAGGGATGGACCGCCGCTGCCAAGAGGTCATGGACAAGGTCGCGGTGGTAATGGCCGTGTCACCCGGCAGGGGTATTGCTAACGCGGATGCTCGTCAGCCAGCTTTGGTGTATGCTGCTCGTCGCCGCGAGGAGGGTGACGCACCTGATGTCATAACTGGTACGTTTTTTTTATCTATGGTGTACCTTATACTGCTCTGATTGATGTGGGATCAACCCATTCATATGTGGAATATAACATTTCTGGGGCACTGGGTGTGCACTTCGAGGAGACTGTATGTGGGGTGTCTGTGATAAGTCCTTTAGGTCATTCGGTTAAGGTAGAGAAACTCTTCAAGGAGGTGCCTCTGGAGATTCAAGGCGGGGTTTTCTGTGGGGATTTGATGGAGTTACCGCTTGAAGAATTCGATTTGATGCTAGGGATGGATTGGTTGATCAAGCATAAGGCAACTTTGGATTGTGCAGCTAAGAGGATGGTGTTAAGGACTGTCAATGATGAAGAGGTAATGATTATTGGAGAACGGAGGGATTACTTAGCCAATGTAGTATCAGCGTTGAGGGCTGAGAAACTGATGCGCAAGGGGTGCGAGGCATATCTGGCTTTGGTAAGCCAAGCTGAAACTGAGGATCTGACTGTGGAGACCATCAGAACTGTTAGGGAATTCCGGGATGTTTTTTCGGAAGAGCTTCCTGGATTACCTCCGAATCGGGAAGTTGAGTTTGGAATCGATTTGTTGCCTGGAACAGCTCCAGTATCTATTGCACCCTATAGGATGGCACCGAAGGAGTTAGTGGAGCTGAAGGCTCAAATTCAAAAGTTGTTAGATAGAGGCTTCATTAGGCCTAGTGTGTCTCCTTGGGGAGCACCGGTCCTGTTTGTGAAGAAAAAGTACGAAACGATGTGCATGTGCATCGATTATCGCCAGTTGAACAAACTGACGATTAAGAATAAGTATCCACTACCAAGGATTGACGATCTGTTCGATCAACTGAGGGGAGCTTCGGTATTCTCCAAAATCGATCTTCGTTCTGGATACCATCAGCTAAGGGTAAAAGAAGGGGATATTCATAAAACAGCATTTCGAACTCGATATGGACATTATGAGTTTGTAGTCATGCCGTTTGGGCTGACGAACGCACCTGCAGCTTTTATGGATCTGATGAACCGAGTATTCCAACCTTACTTGGATCGGTTCGTAGTCGTCTTTATCGATGATATCCTGGTATACTCTGAAACGGAGGCGAAGCATGATGAGCATCTCCGTATTGTGCTGCAAGTGTTAAGGGAACAGGAGCTCTACGCGAAATTCAGCAAGTGTGAATTCTGGTTGAGGGAGGTAACTTTCCTAGGGCATGTGGTCTCTGCCGAGGGGATTAAGGTGGATCCTCGTAAAATTGAAGCGATTCTGGAATGGAAGCCACCTAGGTCAGTATCAGAAATTCAGAGTTTTCTAGGGTTAGCAGGTTACTACAGAAGGTTTTTAGAGGGTTTCTCGGTAATGGCGGCACCCTTGACAAAACTCATAAGGAAAGGAGTACCATTTGTCTGGACCGAGATACAGCAAAAAGCTTTTGATCAGTTGAAAAAGGTATTGACCGAAGCGCCAGTGTTGATTCAACCGGTGTCTGGGAAGGACTTTACTGTATACAGCGATGCGTCGCATGTGGGGTTAGGTTGCGTACTGATGCAAGAGGGCAAGGTGGTCGCTTATGCATCGCGACAGCTTAAGGCTCATGAGGTGAATTGCCCTACGCATGATTTGGAGCTAGCAACGATGATTTTTGCGTTAAAAATTTGGAGACACTACTTATATGGGGAAAAGTGCATCATATACACAGATCATAAGAGCCTAAAGTATTTGTTGACTCAGAAGGAGTTGAACCTTAGGCAACGAAGATGGGTGGAGTTGCTTAAAGACTACGACTGTTCGATAGAGTACCACCCAGGAAAGGCTAATGTGGTGGCGGATGCGTTGAGTCGAAGGGTTGTTACTAATTTGAGAGCCTTGTTCGCACGATTAAGTCTGTACGATGATGGAAGCTTGTTGGTAGAACTGCAAGTAAGGCCTACTTGGACTGAGCAGATTAAGGAAAAACAGTTGAAGGATGATTCATTAGCTCTTCAGTTCCAGCAAGTTAAGAGTGGTGAGAACGAGGATTTTGGGTTGAACAGTGAAGGAGTTTTGTGCTTTCGTGGAAGGGTTTGTATTCCAAAGGACCTTGAATTGAGGCAGTTAATTCTAAAAGAGGCTCATGGTGGACTCTGTGCCATGCATCCTGGAGGGAATAAGTTATATCGAGACTTGCGAGAAGTGTACTGGTGGCCTAGATTGAAACGAGAGGTGACTGAATTTGTTGGGAAATGTCTGACGTGCCAGCAGGTTAAGGCTGAGCACCAATTGCCTTCGGGATTACTGCAACCTGTGAAAATTCCGCTATGGAAGTGGGAAAGAGTAACAATGGACTTTGTGAGTGGGTTACCTTTGACACCCACCAAGAAAGATTCGGTGTGGGTGGTTGTGGATAGGTTAACAAAATCTGCTCATTTCATACCTGTTCGTACCGACTACTCACTGCAAAAGTTGGCCAAGTTATATGTGGCGGAGGTAGTGCGACTGCATGGGGTGCCAGTGTCGATAATTTCTGATCGAGACCCTAGGTTTACATCTCGGTTTTGGCGAAAGTTGCAGGAAGCGTTGGGTACACGATTGGATTTTAGCACTGCTTTTCACCCACAGACAGATGGACAGTCAGAAAGGGTTATTCAGGTTCTGAAAGATATGTTGAGAGGTTGTATCATTGATTTTCGTGGAGGTTAGGAGGACTACTTACCATTGGCGGAGTTTGTTTACAATAACAGCTATCAAGCAAGTATTCAGATGGCACCATATGAAGCACTTTATGGGCGAAGATGTCGTACGCCGATGTGTTGGACAGAGTTGGGTGAACGACGAGTGCTTGGACCGAAATTGGTGGCAGACACTGAAAGGAAGGTTAGGCTGATAAGGGATCGGTTAAAGGAGGCATCCGATAGACAGAAGTCGTATGCGGATCTGAAGCGCAAAGAGATTGAGTTCGCTGTTGGGGATATGTTTTTCTTGAAGGTTTCCCCTTGGAAGAAAATTTTGAGATTTGGTAAGAAGGGTAAGTTGAGCCCACGGTTTATTGAGCCTTACCGAATTGTTAAGCGGGTTAGACCAGTGGCTTATCAGCTAGAGTTACCACCAGAACTGCATCGTATCCACGATGTTTTTCATGTATCCATGCTGAGGCGGTATCGATCTGACCCAACTCATATCATACCAATTGCAGAAATCGAGGTACAGTCAGATTTAACTTTCGAAGAAGAACCTGTGCAAATACTTGATCGTGACGTCAAGGTGTTGAGAAGGAAATCAGTTCCACTAGTGAAAGTACTTTGGAGGAACCATGGCAAAAAAGAAGCTACTTGGGAAACTGAGGAGGCTATGCGCCAACAGTACCCTCAACTGTTCTAATAAGGTAAAATTTCGAGGTCGAAATTTCTTTAAGGAGGGTAGAGTTGTAACGTCCTGATTTTCAGATTTAGTCGCGGTTTTCAGTATTTTGTAAAGATTTTAAAATTTTGTATTTGGATGTGAAATTAATGTTTTGAGTAGGTAAATGGGCTTATAGAAGGCCCATGTGTTGGCCAAAACCCGGTTGAATTTTTGAATTTTTGGACATAAGAGTTAGGGGTTCTGGCTAGATGGCCCTTGTATAGAGTTATGGGTAAATGGCATCACAAAAAGAGCCTTAGTAGAGTGGCAAGGGTGACGCCACTAGGCTCCTAAAAAGGTGGCGTGTGGAGCATTGGGGAAGGCATGGGATCGATTCCCAGTGTTGACAAATACATGCATTTATTTTTAAGTGCTGGAGGGGTAAGTGTTGGAGTCCAGGTGGATTCTGCTAGAGGAGAGTTTGAATCAGTCTAAATGCTTGGATTAAGGAGTGATAAGGGGAGAGATTTAAGGGATTAGGAGAGAGGTTAAGAGTTGGCCGAATTTGGGAATTGAAGGGGGAAAAATCGGCAGAGGGTTATGAGGTTAGTATTTCGGCACCTAGGGTATTGAGTGGTGCCGTTCCTTTTCTGCTCAGACATCACAAGGTTTTTCTTTTCTCTCTTTTTCCTCTCTAGCCGAAACTACCACTTCCCCTATTCTTCTTTTTCTATTTTTCTTCTTCAAAACCATTCATCAATTCTTCTGTTCATCAATACTTTTGCCGAATCCATAAAAGCCGAAATCTTGAACAAACATTACAGGCATCGATTTCTTCAAAGGCAAACCCTTTAACATTGTGTTTCCATTAATCAACGATTATTCTTTCTAAACTCTAGAGACCTGTCGGCAATTCTACATCCAGGTTATAGTTTCATATTGTCATCTCCTTCATCACCCAAAAGCCGAAAAATCATAGATTTGGGGGGCTTATAGCTGAAACTTCAAAACTTTTGGAGTCGAGTTCTACCGTCGTTTGAAAGATAAATCTGCACCAGATTGCGTGGAGATCAAAATGGGTTAAGGGGTAAGTGTTCATCATCTCAGATCTGGTCCTATTTTGCAAAGTTAGGAAAAGCCGAAGTCCCTAAAATCTAGGGAGGCTGTCGATTTGGGCATGTGGCTCTAAGGGTTTTTAACTGACATATTCTGTCAATGATTAGTGTCTTCTTAAGTGTTGGATTGAAGGCGTGGGCTGTTGGAGCAATCAGATTCGGAGCTAGCTATCGATTTTGGCAAAAAGGTATGGTTTCAAAGGCTTCTAGGGACATGGTTCGATCATGGATAAGTAGGTTGTGGGTTTAGTGATTATGGTTTCTAAATAAGAACTATGCTAATCAATTGTAGGACATCGGAAGAGATCTCAGTAGCAGTCGTCGCGAATCAAGTGTGTACCGAACACCCTTTCTTAGTTCAATTCGGCAAAAGCCGAAATGCCGAAATTCCGGCATTTCATGGGCTTGTGAGTATGCGAATGCTCTCAAAGACATAGAGTAATTGTTAGATCTAGCACCGCAAGGTGGTAAGTAAGTTTGTGTGACGTCTTAATGTACTTCGGAAAAAGAGGGCCTCGATGGGCCAAAACTGGGCCCAATGGGCTTACGGACCAATATGGGTAAGAGATGGGCAAAGTAGCATGTTAGTTAGATGGTGGAACCAAATTGCATAAAACGGCTAAAAGTTACTGAAATAGCTTGTGTAGTTGCGTAAGTACGAAATTACCCCTAAAGAGCATAATTACCGAAATACCCCTAGGGTTTAAATTGGCTAAACTGCATGATTGATTAATACTGTATTGTACACGATATGCTTTATTAATATCTGTTGCATGGGATTGGGGTATTGATGGAGGAAGTATTGAAAGTGGTTCATCCACGTACTGGAGGCTTTGCCTCAACTTACTGATATTCGAGCAGCGTTGCTGCAACTGTGGAGTGTAGGGCTGGGTGGGTTGAGATATTCCCCACATGGTGTGTAGGGCTGGTACGGGGCAGTGTAGCGGTTGGTGGGTTGAGTAGTCTCCCCAGATGGGTTTGCATGCATTACTACTATTGTTACCTATGTTACTGAACTGGGCCTATGGGCCACACTGTTATGTAAAAAGGGGCTAAGGCCTTGCTACTGTATTCTGAAAAGGGCTTCGGTCCACTGTGTACTGTTATCTGAGTGGGGCTTAGGCCCAATGGGCTCGAGCTGATTTGGGCTTTGGATGGGTTTCTGTATACACTAAGTTTTCCCAAACTCACCGCATTTTCTTCCATCCTTGCAGGTGAGCCCTAGTTGGTGGACTTGGAGCTGGGCGGGATTTAGAGTGGCCACACGTTTTCTGCAAATTCGTTTTTTTCCGGTGAACTAGATTTTCCATATTTTTCGTTTATGGTTTTGGGTTTTTTTTGTAATAAGGCCGCTAATTATTTTTATGGTTTGGGTTGTTTCTTTATTATTTAATTCTATTATGATAAAACTGATCTTTGATAACTAACGAAATAGATTAGCTCTAGGACGCGTTTTCAAAAACATTAAGTGATTTCAAAATAACATGAATACAAGTAAGACTTCCGCTAAGAAAACGTTTTCAACCTTAATCATTTTCTTAAGATGGACATAACCAAACGGTTTTCTCAAAATTATACGAGATATTAGAGTGTGGCAATGGCGGTGTGCATGTCTAGGATTGGATCTGAAGGGAGCTTGGTACTTAAGCAGTCCGACGGACTCACCTCCTCTTCTTCCTGGTTTCCTACCTGGTGCACAACTTCCATTCACTTTAACCTACTTTTAAAAGTGTCTTTTACAACACCAACTAAGTTTTCCAACTAAGTAATACGGAATGTTTTGAACGCTTCGATGTGGCGTATCAGATCCGGTCATAACATCTAGGCCGGGTTTGGGGTGTTACATGGTAGATAGAAAAGTAGTTGAATGTGCATATTAGATACGACATATACCTTGTTGTGAATTGGTGTTTTACCATAGTAAGCATATATGTATTTGATGCTAATGGTTATGTGGTTCAGTTGGTGCCAAATGGTATGTTTTGGTAAGTGATTTACATGTTATGTAATGATGCAAACTTAGTTAAAAGTTAATCTATTATTTTGGCCAAATCGAGTACATGGTTATACATGTTTTAATGTTGTCATTTGAGGTGCCTTCGAGCATATTGGTTGGACGTTATTATACCATATGTGTTTGGCTTGATTGTACATGATTTTGGTGCCTTTGGAGGGCTTATGTATATGTGTAAAAGGGATTATAGGTACATGTTGAATAGGGTGAGAAAAATGGCTTGTAAAATAGCCTATTTTCGTCCACACAGGCAGAAACACGGGCATGTATCTTAGCCGTGTGTGACACACGGCCAGGTAGCACGACCATGTGTCCCCAGTAATTTTTAAAGGGTTGCAAGTCAGGTTTTACACAGCCTGGAACAAGAGCATGTGGTTTGGCCGTGTGACCCAAGTTAGTGAGTTACAAGGGTACGGTCATAGGCTGGGACATGGTCGTGTGTCCCTATTTCGAGTGCCTACATGGGCGTGTCTCTTAGCCGTATGCGTCATACGGCCGTGTAACCCTTGTAGTTGGTAAATTTTCATCTTTTTTTGAAATTTTTATATGTTTTTTTATTTAGTCACGATTTGCTTCTAATGTGTTTCTAGGGCCTCGAGGGGTTGTATAAGTGATAATATGTATGCTATTGATTGGTTTTGCTATGATTGATGATATGAATTAAATGTTTTAAAATTTTTGATAGTTCTAAAATGTAAACTCCAGTAATGCTCCGTAACCCTATTCTAACGACGGATACGGGTTAAGAGTGTTGCATTTATTGGTAACAGAGCTACAAATTAGTCGGTTCTCGGACTAAATGTAGTATGTGTGAAGTCTAGAAATACATATCATTATATAACTTGTGATAGTATGATATCTCCTAACGCTGATGTTATTTGTTTCATTTTAGACAGAGATACTTTCCAACCGAGCTAATTCTAATAATGTTGACAGGGATACTCAAGTATTTGAGTAAAAATGTTGCTTATGATGAGTCAGAACTCGTAAAGGTAAGTATAACAGTTCATAATATTATGTTGTTGATAAATGTTATGTTATATGTGTTTATATATGATAGTCAAAATTTTTAGGCTTTACGACTTTCACCCCCTCACCTGTACATCTTATACAATGAAATTCACAAGATTTATGTTGATTAAGTTCACAAGTGTGAAACCAAATAGTTCAGTGGCTGAATGATTAGTAATGCGGTTAGAGCTAAGAATGGGTTAACAAGTAAAGATGATTTTAGAAGCGATATCAAATTTTTCTGAAGATCATTTGGATTACGCAATGTCGCTGTTAAAGAAAAAGTTAATCTTGACTAATAGATTTATTTAATTATGGTATCTAAAGAATGAGTTAACCGAGATTTATTCTGAATTGATTTCTTTAGTGAAATGGGATAATGTGGGATTATTGGTGACTATAGTAATCAGTGGAATAATGTTTGAATTGCAAAGATATTTTAATGCAACTATTATAGTTGAGTATTTTACAGCGATCTCCTCTTGGTATTCTATATGTTCTTTTATTCTCAGAGATATATGTAACTGTTCATTTTTAGATGTGATTCTTATCATATAGAAAGGCTGGCTAATGATAATATTAGGCGGAATTATTGTTAGTTTGGTTGATTCATGATCAGTATCACTCTGACTTTCTTTGGTTTTCTAATCCATTATGTTCGATGGAATACTAGATGATAATACTCATATGATGCGATTTTCTACTTCTACTGGTTGATACTATGAATTACATATATGCAATTTACATAGTCTCTATCACAATTGTTTCTAGCGCGTATAGGCAATATTCTTATTTTGGATTTTCTCTGGGATATCATCAAGCTTTTTGTCATTCAATACGGGTTGTATTCTAAGAAATTCAGTATAGCTTCACATCTTGGATTTCATTATCTATTAAGCATGGTTCATTTGTAAAGGATATTCATTGGTCAGAAGTAATTATATTTGTTACGGTTATGATTTTAGGTTCGATCATGGAAGTACGCTTGTGACACCCCTAATTTGACCCTAGTCGAAAAGTGGTTTCGGGACCACAAAACCGAGTCACAAAAATAATTAATTGTTATATTTTATGCTTATTATTTATGAATAAGTATGTGTGAAAATTTCATGCTTTAATTTTTTCATTTGGATGTGAAATAAATAAAAAGGGGCTTATGTGAAAAATCTTGAAAATGTCATAGGTCAATTGGTAGTGGCTAAAAATTGCATGGTTTGAAGCATGAGGGACTTGCATGTCAAACATTCCTTTTTCTTGGTAGTGGACGGCAAAGATGAGCATGAATGACACATTTTGGCATTTTGTATGTTATATTTTAGTTAAATAATATCAAATAGTTTTATAATAAATAAAGTTATTATATGTCATAAATTATAAGAGGAATTAAATAATTAAAAGGGTGAGAAAAACAAAGTTGGGTCTTTTCTTCTTCTCCATTGCCGTGAGTAGAAAAGAGAAAGAAGGGAAAAAAAAAGCTCAAGACACATTTGGCCATTAGCATAGATTGATTCTAAGGTATGAGTTTATGTCATTTTTTTTGTTGAAAACTTGTGAAATTGAGTTTGTATCTTAGTTCTATCTTAAACCATGAGTTATTCTCTTAGATTTTTTTTTATGGAAGCATGTACGGTTTTGTATAGAAAATCCTATGTTTGAAATTTGTTGTTAGAAAAGGGATTAAGAGTACTTAATAGACTCCATGAGGTTAAATTTCATATGAATAGGAAATTGTGAGCTTAATTTATGAGCTAGATGCAATCCCTTATAAACCCCACGTTGAATTTCGATTTTGGTCAAAGAATGTGTATTCGGCCAAGTTCTTGATGAGTTAAATTTGATTGCTTGAAGCTTTAATTTGTAATTAGTCATTAGGTGAGTTTTAAACTTGTCAAAGTTGATAAATTGGGGGTTTAAATGGCTTGTTTATATTGTTAAGTTGGTTATGGTGATTTCATCAAATGATGGTTATTAATGATTTTGATAAATTGACCAAAGTGTAGTGATAAGTGTGAATTATATTTGACACGTTGCTCATGATTTTGTTGATTCGGTTATGTCATGTATTTAATGGTGGTGGTATAATGTTTGTGCATTATATGCTAAAATGACTTTAGGCTAAAGGGGTAATGTATTAGTAAATTCGGCAATGGAGGCTAATTTATAGAATTTTTTTTAAGAGAAATTTATTATGTGTTATTTGAATGCCGAATATACTCCCAATTTGATGACATGAATTGTTTGTAATTTTGAGAAGTGGTAAGGTGAATATGCCAATTGATATTTCTTTAAAAATATTAGTATAGCATTCGCCATAGGTAAAATGTCATAAGAATGGAATTTATGCTATTTGTTGGTAGCCTAAATCCATAAAGGAGCATTCGGTTTTGGTCTAAAGGATAGTGAATTGTTGTTGAATGGCCTCAAATGAAATGTGTATGTTATAAAATGAGTATTTGGGTAGGCTAATTGATTGAAAAGTGTTTGAAGCATGTTTGGGTGGAATCTAATTGAGTCCTTGTGACTGTTTTAATTGTAGTAATCGGCTAAAGTGGTTATTGTGTAACTATTTATATATTTTTATTATGATAGCCGAATGTAACATAAATAAGGATGTGAATAAATTGTAGTTTCAGAGGTTGTTAATGAAGACATGAGTGTGGAAGCATTCGGTCAAAGAAGAATGGTTGTATGAAAGTAAGTTTATAAATGTAGTAGTGCCTTGTAAAGTGCGTAAATTACATGACTTTGATAAGTGTTGCTTGTGTTTTGAGACTTATCAATGTTTTTAAATGTGCCGAATGTGATTTTTTTTTGGATGATTGAGATGTGATAATTATAGTATTTTATAAATTGTTGAATGTAGTTTTAAATAATAGAGATGTGATAAGTTGAATTTGTTTAATTAAGCTCAAGGACAAAAAGGGGCACAAATTTTGGATAAGGGAAAGAGAAAGTAGCTGAATAGTCGATTCGTGATAATTTGATAACATCCGAGGTAAGTTTTAAGTATTTAAATGGAATGAATATGAATTATGTATATATGTTAAGGTCAATGACTTTTCTAAATGATGGCATATATGATGTTATGTTTAAATATGTGAATGATAACTTTAAAGAGTAAATTTGTATAAATCTGCTTGGGACAGCAGCAGTACCGTGTTTTGAAAAAAAAACACCATAAATTGATGGAGTTGAATTAGAGGCTGAATAAAATATGAGATTAAAGCTTAACGAGTCTAGTTTCTTATAAAAGAAACCGTGTAAGCAAAGGAATTGCCGATAATGAGATATTTAAAGTTGTGTGAGACAGTGTCAGAATGACTTTGAAATCCTCTGTTATGTTTTTAGAAAATCATTATAAATAGTACAAAAATGATTATACAATAAGATTTATATGCTTAGACTCCTAAATGAGTCTATTTTCAAACGAATTAAACGAAAACATATTTTGAATTTTGTACAATGAGAAATTTGATTTGTAGTGAAGAGTGGTCAGTATAGTCAAACAGTAAAATAGGGGAAATTTTAAGAAAAATCTGATATTGATTGGCTAAGCCAAAAATTCTGAAAATTTTATGAATAAAATATATATGAGTCTATTTTCAGGGAAAATTAACAGCACTTCATTTGGAGTTTCGTAGCTCCATTTACGAATAATTTAATGACTGTTGCCGAGGAAAAAAAATACAGCTTGTGCTGAATTTGTGATTATGTTGTAAACCTTGATAAAACTATTTGAGTTGCTTATAAGCTATCAATTAAATATTGGTAATCAAAGTACCAAATCCGTATTAAAGTGAAGCTATAAGCCGTAAATGAGTAGTATACTTAGTCAAATTTGTTATGAAGAAATTGATGTACAAGATATGTATGTGTAGTGAGGCCAAAATGGCTAACATCAAAGGTGTGTAAGTCATCTGAATGGCCTTTATGAAAATGTGTGCTATCTTTATTTGTATAATATGGCCGAATGATCAATTGTGAAAAGTGTGTAGTATTAATTATGTGATAAGGCCGAATGGCCAATGTGATGGATGTGAAAGTGTATATATGTGATAAGGCCGAATGGCCAATGTGATGAATGTGAAAGTGTATAAATGTGATAAGTCCCGAAGGGCATTTGTGCCAGTACTATATCCGGGTTAAGATCCCGCAGGCTTCATGCGAGAATATTATCCTGATTTAATGTCCGTAGGCTTCGAGCTCGTACTATATCCGGGTTTTAAAGACCCAAAGGTTAAATGCTGGGATTCAAGTAAGACTTTGATATTGAGTATCCGCAGTAAGTTACCATCAAATAAGTATTATGTATTTAAGATGTTCAGGTACGCATTACTTACTCATTGGTGGATTGATTTCGAAGTGAATTATTAGTATCAAGGAGGTATGATGCATATGTGATTAATATTATAACTCCAAATATGAGAATGATCTAATTGGTAATGGTATGCTTGTATAATGAAGTATGTGATGAAATATTCTTATGTATTAATGTATATTCTGCCCAAAGGCCTTATGATTTGGGTATGGGTTGTGTTCAGCTAGATGTGCCAATACAAGATAAGGAATATGTTTGGTTCCCTATGTGCCAATACGGTAATTTAGTACTTATCATGTGAAATACTTGAAAATATGGAGGTGATTATGAACAAGTGGATGGGATTATTGAAAGTTGTAAAATTGGTGAAGAATGTGCTTACCATGTGAATCGAACTTCAGTTGATGAAGAATGTGCTTTGGAAATATTCGACCGTCTAGGTCATTATTATTCGAAAGTATATATATGTGATAGCTAAGTAATGCGTTTATTGATATTATGGTTCGAGATGAAGCTCTAGATTAATTTCATCGAACAGTTGAAACGAATGACCAATGATATTGAATGAAAACACTTTGTGACTTAAAACTCAAGGCTAAAGAAAGGTGAATTAAATTATGTGAAATTTTGGCTAGGTATATTGGGTCAAATGAGATTTTACCTAGATTAAGTATATGTGAAAAACGTCATTGATTCAACAAAATTATTGTTTTGCTTAAAACTTACTAAGCTTACGAAAGCTTACTCTGTTCGTTCATGTTTTGGTGTGTAGGTTGTGGATTCTGACTACCAGCTCGGGGATCGTCAGTACTTCGTCACACTATCTACCATTACGGCAGCCATAAGATTGGATTATCTTATGGCATGTATAGGATAGACAATAAGTAGAATGATACTTTGACCTTCGTGTAGAAGTCATGTGATTACGGTATCTTATGGAACTTACTTGTATAAGTGTTAAATTCGAACTTTGTTTGCGTCTAGCAATTTAGTAAATGAATGATCTTTATTCAAAAAAAATGTACAAAATTTTACGGCCCTGATCGGATTCCTAGTTTTCGGTAACGCCTCGTCCTATTTCTGTGACGGTTATGGGATAGGGGTGTTACATTTTATTGGTATCAGAGCTACGGTTTAGTCGATTCTAGGACTAACGTAGCACCTGTGAGTCTAGTTATACATGCCGTAAAGTGATAAAAATGATAGTGTGATGATTTCTGACAGTTAAAATGTGTTTTTCATATTGTAATGAATTCTGATCCCGATCGAGTTGTAGTAGATGGTATTGAGAGGACTGAGACATGCTTATGATGTGTCAATATTTAGAAAGGTATAATATAAGTAAGTTTTGAGTAATTGAATTTGGTATTTAAATTAAAATGACATGATATACATGTATGATAGATAAATGATGTCCTATTGTCCTTACTATAATAAGGTTATTGAGAAAGAAACCTTATACATGTTATGTAGCTGAATGGCTATTAGAGAAATAAACAAGAAAGAGATTAGGGATATATGCTTATGTGTGTTTGCTTATTGAGCTGAAAGTTTAGTAAAAGAAGGATACATATATTAGATTTGAATGATATTTACAACTTAAAGTCAAGAAGCATGTTATATGTTTATATGCGAATGAGTTGATTGAATTCCAAATGTGATTTGTGCTATGTGAAATATGATAACATGTGAATAAATATGTATGAGACTCAGTGATATGAATCTGAGTTTAAAGACTTGCTGACTATATGTAGAGATTATGTCCGGCTAAAGACCCGATGGCTATGTATAGAGATTATGTCCGGATTAAGACCCACTGGCTTCATATAGAGATTTCATCCGAGCTAAAGGTCTCGACGATGATCTGGGCTAAGTCCCGAAGGGCATTCGTGCTGGTGTTATATCCTGGCTAAATCCCAAAGGGCATTCGTGCCGGTGTTATATCCGGGCTAAATCTCGAAGGGCATTCGTGCCGGTGTTATATCCAGGCTAAATCCCGAAGGGCATTCGTGCCGGTGTTATATTCGGGCTAAATCCCGAAGGGTATTCGTGCCGATGTTATATCCGGGCTATGTCCTGAAGGGCATTCGTGCAGGTGATATGTATTCAGGCCTTTGTGCCTAGCACGCTTAACGCTGGTGATTCGAGCAAAGTTTAAGTGTTCATTACTATATGAATTCAAAGTTAAATGAAAGTATACGTTTAAAGTGTACATATGAGATGTTTTATAGACTTGATTAAGTCATTTCAATGTGTAATAACGAATGAATAAGAGCACTATGTGTGTGAATGATTAGAGGCACTGTGTGTGCGAATTCCTTTAACCGAGCACTATGAGTGCGAGATCGGTCAGTGGGCACTAAGTGTGTGAAATGGAATTCATGTAAGACCTTGTCTGGGACGAAGGCATTGATTTGAGATAGTGTGTAAGACTATGTCTGGGACATGGCATCGGCTCGATATGTGAGAATATGTAAGACCATATCTAGGATATGGCATTGTAAGAGCTATATGTGCTTAATGAGTATCCGTAATGATTTCGAATGATTCAATGGGTATATTTAAGATGATAAATAAAGTAAGATCAGAATAAGTGATATAGGTATGTACGGAAGGTATGTGAAAATCAAATGAAAGTAAAAATTTGTGAGTTCATATTATATTATGTTATGTATACTAAATAAGTGAATACATAAAAAGATGGTGGATATGTTGTTAAGAAATGAATTCATGTTATAAATGTGTTACGGATTTGTCTATGGGATGCTTGGTATATGAAGTCATATGTGCTATTGCTAAATGACCCCTATTTTTGTTAATCATGTTCAAGAAATTATTTCGATTAAGTTCGACATTTGGAAGTCTGTAAGAATTTTTGATGAATGCTGATAATTTTGGATATATGGGTTATGTGCTAAAATAAATCCCATGCCGGTGTACTATACGAGGCTTTATGCCTAATCGACTGTATACGGGTAGCGTTAACAGTGATTGAATGTGCTGAATGAATTAAATGCTCAGGTATGTGGAAGTTGATTTTCTGTCGGAAATAAGTTAAATTGAACATTCAGATACGATGGAGTTATAAAGGATATTTATTGGGATGTTTGAGTATATGTGTATTTTCGGTCAGGTTACAGCTTATACATGAATAAAAATGTGAGTTACGAATATGTGGGTTGATGATATGAATTATACATGTTAATATGTGATTTATATGTGTTTGAAATGCATTTGTGAATTAAATTAAGTGATTATTGCTTATGAAATCAAGGAAATGAGATATATGTGCATACTTGTAGAAATGTTTATGTATTTGTTTAAAGATAAGAAAATGATTTTATAGATCGATGCGAAATCAATAATGAATTACAATTGCTATCAATGAGCTAATGTCTTTGTGGATATAATTCAATAAGAGGACGTTATCCTAACCTATGCATCGGTGGAAATTTTCGGGGACGAAAATCCCTAAAGGGGGGAGAGTTGTGACACCCCTAATTTGACCCTAGTCGAAAAGTGGTTTCGGGACCACAAAACCGAGTCACAAAAATAATTAATTGTTATATTTTATGCTTATTATTTATGAATAAGTATGTGTGAAAATTTCATGCTTTAATTTTTTCATTTGGATGTGAAATAAATAAAAAGGGGCTTATGTGAAAAATCTTGAAAATGTCATAGGTCAATTGGTAGTGGCTAAAAATTGCATGGTTTGAAGCATGAGGGACTTGCATGTCAAACATTCCTTTTTCTTGGTAGTGGACGGCAAAGATGAGCATGAATGACACATTTTGGCATTTTGTATGTTATATTTTAGTTAAATAATATCAAATAGTTTTATAATAAATAAAGTTATTATATGTCATAAATTATAAGAGGAATTAAATAATTAAAAGGGTGAGAAAAACAAAGTTGGGTCTTTTCTTCTTCTCCATTGCCGTGAGTAGAAAAGAGAAAGAAGGGAAAAAAAAAAGCTCAAGACACATTTGGCCATTAGCATAGATTGATTCTAAGGTATGAGTTTATGTCATTTTTTTTGTTGAAAACTTGTGAAATTGAGTTTGTATCTTAGTTCTATTTTAAACCATGAGTTATTCTCTTAGATTTTTTTTTATGGAAGCATGTACGGTTTTGTATAGAAAATCCTATGTTTGAAATTTGTTGTTAGAAAAGGGATTAAGAGTACTTAATAGACTCCATGAGGTTAAATTTCATATGAATAGGAAATTGTGAGCTTAATTTATGAGCTAGATGCAATCCCTTATAAACCCCACGTTGAATTTCGATTTTGGTCAAAGAATGTGTATTCGGCCAAGTTCTTGATGAGTTAAATTTGATTGCTTGAAGCTTTAATTTGTAATTAGTCATTAGGTGAGTTTTAAACTTGTCAAAGTTGATAAATTGGGGGTTTAAATGGCTTGTTTATATTGTTAAGTTGGTTATGGTGATTTCATCAAATGATGGTTATTAATGATTTTGATAAATTGACCAAAGTGTAGTGATAAGTGTGAATTATATTTGACACGTTGCTCATGATTTTGTTGATTCGGTTATGTCATGTATTTAATGGTGGTGGTATAATGTTTGTGCATTATATGCTAAAATGACTTTAGGCTAAAGGGGTAATGTATTAGTAAATTCGGCAATGGAGGCTAATTTATAGAATTTTTTTTAAGAGAAATTTATTATGTGTTATTTGAATGCCGAATATACTCCCAATTTGATGACATGAATTGTTTGTAATTTTGAGAAGTGGTAAGGTGAATATGCCAATTGATATTTCTTTAAAAATATTAGTATAGCATTCGCCATAGGTAAAATGTCATAAGGATGGAATTTATGCTATTTGTTGGTAGCCTAAATCCATAAAGGAGCATTCGGTTTTGGTCTAAAGGATAGTGAATTGTTGTTGAATGGCCTCAAATGAAATGTGTATGTTATAAAATGAGTATTTGGGTAGGCTAATTGATTGAAAAGTGTTTGAAGCATGTTTGGGTGGAATCTAATTGAGTCCTTGTGACTGTTTTAATTGTAGTAATCGGCTAAAGTGGTTATTGTGTAACTATTTATATATTTTTATTATGATAGCCGAATGTAACATAAATAAGGATGTGAATAAATTGTAGTTTCAGAGGTTGTTAATGAAGACATGAGTGTGGAAGCATTCGGTCAAAGAAGAATGGTTGTATGAAAGTAAGTTTATAAATGTAGTAGTGCCTTGTAAAGTGCGTAAATTACATGACTTTGATAAGTGTTGCTTGTGTTTTGAGACTTATCAATGTTTTTAAATGTGCCGAATGTGATATTTTTTTGGATGATTGAGATGTGATAATTATAGTATTTTATAAATTGTTGAATGTAGTTTTAAATAATAGAGATGTGATAAGTTGAATTTGTTTAATTAAGCTCAAGGACAAAAAGGGGCACAAATTTCGAATAAGGGAAAGAGAAAGTAGCTGAATAGTCGATTCGTGATAATTTGATAACTTCCGAGGTAAGTTTTAAGTATTTAAATGGAATGAATATGAATTATGTATATACGTTAAGGTCAATGACTTTTCTAAATGATGGCATATATGATGTTATGTTTAAATATGTGAATGATAACTTTAAAGAGTAAATTTGTATAAATCTGCTTGGGACAGCAGCAGTACCGTGTTTTGAAAAAAAAAACACCATAAATTTATGGAGTTGAATTAGAGGCTGAATAAAATATGAGATTAAAGCTTAACGAGTCTAGTTTCTTATAAAAGAAACCGTGTAAGCAAAGGAATTGCCGATAATGAGATATTTAAAGTTGTGTGAGACAGTGTCAGAATGACTCTGAAATCCTCTGTTCTGTTTTTAGAAAATCATTATAAATTGTACAAAAATTATTATACAATAATATTTATATGCTTAGACTCCTAAATGAGTCTATTTTCGAACGAATTAAACGAAAACATATTTTGAATTTTGTACAATGAGAAATTTGATTCGTAGTGAAGAGTGGTCAGTATAGTCAAACAGTGAAACAGGGGAAATTTTAAGAAAAATCTGGTATTGATTGGCTAAGCCAAAAATTCGGAAAATTTTATGAATAAAATATATATGAGTCTATTTTCAGGGAAAATTAACGGCACTTCATTTGGAGTTTCGTAGCTCCATTTACGAATAATTTAATGACTGTTGCCGAGGAAAAAAAATACAGCTTGTGCTGAATTTGTGATTATGTTGTAAACCTTGATAAAACTATTTGAGTTGCTTATAAGCTATCGATTAAATATTGGTAATCAAAGTACCAAATCCGTATTAAAGTGAAGCTATAAGCCGTAAATGAGTAGTATACTTAGTCAAATTTGTTATGAAGAAATTGATGTACAAGATATGTATGTGTAGTGAGGCCAAAATGGCTAACATCAAAGGTGTGTAAGTCATCTGAATGGCCTTTATGAAAATGTGTGCTATCTTTATTTGTATAATATGGCCGAATGATCAATTGTGAAAAGTGTGTAGTATTAATTATGTGATAAGGCCGAATGGCCAATGTGATGGATGTGAAAGTGTATATATGTGATAAGGCCGAATGGCCAATGTGATGAATGTGAAAGTGTATAAATGTGATAAGTCCCGAAGGGCATTTGTGCCAGTACTATATCCGGGTTAAGATCCCGCAGGCTTCATGCGAGAATATTATCCTGATTTAATGTCTGTAGGCTTCGAGCTCGTACTATATCCGGGTTTTAAAGACCCGAAGGTTAAATGCTGGGATTCAAGTAAGACTTTGATATTGAGTATCCGCAGTAAGTTACCATCAAATAAGTATTATGTATTTAAGATGTTCAGGTACGCATTACTTACTCATTGGTGGATTGATTTCGAAGTGAATTATTAGTATCAAGGAGGTATGCATATGTGATTAATATTATAACTCCAAATATGAGAATGATCTAATTGGTAATGGTATGCTTGTATAATGAAGTATGTGATGAAATATTCTTATGTATTAATGTATATTCTGCCCAAAGGCCTTATGATTTGGGTATGGGTTGTGTTCAGCTAGATGTGCCAATACAAGATAAGGAATATGTTTGGTTCCTTATGTGCCAATACGGTAATTTAGTACTTATCATGTGAAATACTTGAAAATATGGAGGTGATTATGAACAAGTGGATGGGATTATTGAAAGTTGTAAAATTGGTGAAGAATGTGCTTACCATGTGAATCGAACTTCAGTTGATGAAGAATGTGCTTTGGAAATATTCTACCGTCTAGGTCATTATTATTCGAAAGTATATATATGTGATAGCTAAGTAATGCGTTTATTGATATTATGGTTCGAGATGAAGCTCTAGATTAATTTCATCGAACAGTTGAAATGAATGACCAATGATATTGAATGAAAACACTTTGTGACTTAAAACTCAAGGCTAAAGAAAGGTGAATTAAATTATGTGAAATTTTGGCTAGGTATATTGGGTCAAATGAGATTTTACCTAGATTAAGTATATGTGAAAAACGTCATTGGTTCAACAAAATTATTGTTTTGCTTAAAACTTACTAAGCTTACGAAAGCTTACTCTGTTCGTTCATGTTTTGGTGTGTAGGTTGTGGATTCTGACTACCAGCTCGGGGATCGTCAGTACTTCGTCACACTATCTACCATTACGGCAGCCATAAGATTGGATTATCTTATGGCATGTATAGGATAGACAATAAGTAGAATGATACTTTGACCTTCGTGCAGAAGTCATGTGATTACGGTATCTTATGGAACTTACTTGTATAAGTGTTAAATTCGAACTTTGTTTGCGTCTAGCAATTTAGTAAATGAATGATCTTTATTCAAAAAAAAATGTTCAAAATTTTACGGCCCTGATCTGATTCCTAGTTTTCGGTAACGCCTCGTCCTATTTCTGTGACGGTTATGGGATAGGGGTGTTACAACGCTTATACAAATTTTAGATTTTTAGAGGTTGTTTTCCTGTACTGGTTATTACTGGAACTACATTCAATTTTCCTCTTTTATTTAGGAGTGCACTATTGATGTGGAGGTGTTTTTCTATCTATACAGTCAAAACGTCAGTCTTATTATAACACTATGGTTTTACTTTATCTGATGGTTGTGGCTTCAGTATAGTTCAAAGCTTCGATGTTAATAATTTAAATAGCTTTATAATATATAATTCCTTTCTAGTTTTTTTGAAAGGGATGACATCGGAAAAAGTGTAGACGATGGAAGATCAAGCTCAAATTTGTATATCGGTTATCATTCCTCAGGTAATCTTGATTAATGTCAACAAGTTAAAACGGGATGTTATGTTTCGTTTGAGTTAAAACAGTTTGTAAAGATCTTTGACTAGCATTTTGATGGAATTATAAAAGATTGTATGTTTGAGTTGTCCTAACAACAAGAAGAAGGGATTACTCTGAAATGTTATTATTTGATAGTTAAGATCGACTTAGTTGTTTTAATCAGAGCGGGTTATTCTGTTGAAAAGTAATTTGAATTGTAGGCATTTAGGTTTATCCTCGGGTTTGGAAATAAATTTTGTGCATTCATAGGTAAATAGTCGGACAATCTGAATGAAGAATTCATATTCTAAAAGACATGATACAGAAATACATCTATCAAATCAGTTTAGTTCTAATCGAAAAACGTTATTATGAGTTAAATTTGTTTCAATTGTTGAAGTTATTGCACATGTGAAAATAATATTGCTTGATGCTTTCCTGGAAAAGGGGAACAAATATCAGTTGAAAGTTACAGATGCAACCACATTAAAAGCATCAATCAGAGTTTGATAATCTGGGTTTCTCGGTTATGTTTCAACAAATGATTACTGAGACTTTCTCGATAGTTATACTACTAATGATAAAGTGATTATAGGAGAACAAAAAAGCTACTCAGTTAAGTTTGGGTGGAAGAAAGACTTGACTTAATAGCTTGTACCAGGTAAGAAAGTTCGAGGACAAAATTTTCATAAGGAGGGAAGAGTTGTAACAACCCATTTTTCAGTGGTGTCAGAAGCAGTGGTTTCGGGGCCACCAAATCTGACAAGAAAGTTTGTAAATATTACATTTAATATTTATGATTTAATTGTGATTTTAAAAAGGTTTTTGATTTTGTGATTTTTGTTTTATAAGCGATTTATTAAGTTCAAGTGATAAGACCCTGATGTTAAGTAGTTTTAGAAAATAAGCTATAAGGACCTCGTTTATATAAATTGAGCCATAAATATTTTTATAAATATTTAAGAAGTGTAATTTAGGTTATATTAAAGTTTCTTTAAGAAATTTTAACATTTGAATAGTTAATTAATTAAAAAGGACTAAATTGTAAAAGTTGAAAAAAGTCAACCGCTATCCGTTTAAAGGTGTTAAATTGGTTAAAGAATTATAATTGGATGACCTTAATGGATAAATAAATTATCTATAAAATAGTGGGACGGTGGATGCTTTAATTTCTTTTAATATTAAAGTTTTATATGTTATTATATTATGAAAATAATGAATAAAAAAGGTTAATAAGTAATAAATTAATAAAAAGAAAAGCAAAACCCTATTTTTCTTATATCTTTCTTCTTCAACCATGAGAACTCCATTTTTGGAGCAAGAAGCATTCGGCCAACCTTCAAATGTTGCATGTAGGTGATATTCCTAACCATTTTTAACAATTTTTTTGTTTTTGAGATCGTTGCAACTAGGTCTAGCTAGCTCATACCTTCGATTTTGAAACTATTAAAGATTTTGAATATTTCCATTGATAAATCTTGTGATTTTTTATGTTAGATGATAAATTTGGAATGTTTATTTATATTCAAAAGTATTTTGTTAAGTGATTTTGATGAATTTTTTATAAAGGACTAATTTGTTAAATTAATAAAAGTTCAAGGATTTTGTAACACCCCAAACCCGGCCCAGAAGTTATGGTCGGATCCGGCATGCCACATCAAAAAAAAAATCCATTCTAAGTCCAGAAAATCGTACTTGATGTTCAAAAGATTAATTCATTAAGGATTAAAGTGAATGGAAGCTGTGCACCAGGTAGGAAACCGGAAAAGAGGTGGTGAGTCCATCGGACTGCTTAAGTACCAAGCTCCCTTCGGATCCAATCCTAGACATGCATACCGCCATTGCCACACCTTAACGTCATGGATATTTCTAGGAAACCGATTTGATTAAGTCATTTTTAGGAAAAGTGATTAATTTTGGAAAATACTTTCATTGCGGATGTAACACCCCGTACCCGAGACCGTTGCCGGAGTCGAACACGAGGGGTTAACAGACTTAATTCACTTATTTGCACGGACCATTTTAAATTTCCAGACGAGCTGGCTAACTGCGTCACTGTCACCTTAAAAATCATATCTCGAGTTCCAAAACTCAAAAACCAGTTCTGTAAAATTTTCCTAAAACTAGACTCATATGTACATCTACAAATTTTTTTCTAGAATTTTTGGTCAAGCCAATTAGTACAGTTTATTAGTTGAAGTCTCCCCTGTTTCAGGGTTTGACTACACTGACCTTCCTGCGTTACGACTTGGATATCTCCCTGTACAGGGCTTCAATACTGATTCCGTTTGTTTCTTTAGAAACTAGACTCGAAAAGGAATCTAGAAATATATGGCATGACTTCTAATTATCTCTGGTTAATTTATAATGAATTTCCAAAGTCGGAACAGGGAATCCAGAAACCGTTCTAGCCCTGTTTCGCAAAAAACTAAAAATCTCTTAACATACAACTCATATGATTGTTTCGTTTCTTCCATATGAAAGTAGATTCATCAAGGTTCGATTGAATAATTTATTCACTATTTAATTCCATTCCTACTATTTTTAGTAATTTTCCAAATTGACAACACTGCTGCTGTCAGCATCTACCTTTAAGGTAGACTTTACCTATTTCATAGTTTCCATGATTCAACTAGCCCTTTAGCATATATAGCACAAAATATGATCATGATTAACCATTCCAATGGCTAATCGTTTCCAAACATTTCCATGCCTCTTAATGAACATATACATACAAGATGATTATAACATTATGCTCAAAATATATATAAGCCATTTTCGCATGGCTATCCAAATTTGTACAATACCGAAAGGTACATGACCAACATCAAAAAGGGTAGTCCTATACATGCCATTTCAAAGTTCAACCAAAAGTGTACCCAAAAGGGGCTTTGATAGTGTGGGCGACTTCGACTTCAATAATCTCGAGTCCGATAGCTGACGAACCAAAATCTATAAAACAGAGATTCAAAGAACGGAATAAGCATTTAATGCTTAGTAAGTTTGAGCCATAAAATTAGACACAACTAAAGTGTAGCATTCATATGGCTAAACAGATAACTTCATATGCACAAATTCTCAATATCATACTTACTTCACATTACCAACCCTTATATTCATACACAAAAGATCAACTTAGCCAAAGGCCGGTAGCTCATTTATCGACTGAGCGAATACTAATTGTAAGGGATCAACTAAATCAATGCATATACGAGACATACCTCATTGCTGAGATTTTACGAGCATATTAATTGAAACTATTACAGCAAGGTAGCTCATTCCCAAGCCAAGTACCTTCGAGATTTAACCGGATATAGCTACTTGCTCAATGCCTTCGGGACATAGCCTGGATATAGTAACTCGCACCAATGCCTTCGGGACTTAGCCCGGATATAGTAGCTCGCACAAACGCCTTCGAGACTTAGCCCGGATGTAATAACTCGCACAAATGCCTTCGGGACTTAGCCCGGAACTAGTCACTAGCGCAAATGCCTTCGGGACTTAGCCCTGTTATCATCCGAATATTCATGCACATATCAATAAATCATGACACATTTATATCTCATTTTCATAATTAGAGTTCAAACACAAGTCACGTATTAAGCACTCCCATTTTCGACTCACTAGCCACATACAAACAGCATGGTTTAGTTTGCTTTATGACACGATCTCTATGCACATACGGCTACCCGTCATACGTATAGACTAATTAACTCATCATATAATTCAAGTAGAATCATCATATCACCGTATATTTGTTATGCTCATACATCATGACTTAATCAAATCATAAACTAAGTCTCATTGCTCGAAAACTTACCTCGGATGTTGTCGAACGATTTCGATGGCTATTCGACCACTTTTTCCTTCCCTTTATCGGATTTAGTTCCCCTTTGCTCTTGAGCTTAATTTAACAAATAAATTGATTTAATCATTTGAGCATCGAAAAGAGGAACTCAAGGTACTTAGCCCATATATATATACATTAGACATTAAAGTCACATACATATGAAATCATGAATCAACTCAACATATTAACCCACACTTCCTTTTAGCCGATTGTCTAAGCCAAGATAAAAGCATCAATATGCTTGCCTCTAACCGAATACATGCAACACTAATCTTCTTCCTATGGCCGAATATGCATGTCTATGTTGAGGCTGATTATATGCTTAATACTTCCTACAAGTATGGTTACTTGTATTGATTATATATCATCTTATTTCAAGTTCAAAACTCGGCTAATACGCATATATACACTAGTAATCAAATACTAACATTTTGCACTTCACCTTACTACCATTTCACATCTACTTTCTACCATGGCTGAATGCATCAAGACACCATACCATTCAATTTTGGTCATGGGTTACACAAAGAACTTAATGTCTAACTCAAAAATGCCAAAAAGAAAATCCAAGAGTCATCAATCGCCATCACATGTATCATTACAAAGCTTCACACTTAGCATGCAAATGACATCAACACAAATCCACCTTAGCCGAAACTTAACTCATCTTCATGCCTCGTCACCACAACATCAAACATCAACCAAGAAGACAACACCCATGGCCGAATATCATCTCCATCTTATAGCAAAGATTTAAACCATGGGCTAGGTAGAACTCAAACTAACAACTAAAAACATGCATGAATCTCATGGACAACATCAAACATACCTTAGTCTAGCAAACCACCATAGCCGATTTTCTCCAAGCTCTTTCCCTTCCTTTCTTTCCTCTATTCGGTCAAAGATGTTCAAGAATGAACACTTTTTTTTTGTTTTCTTTCTTCAATTCACGGCAATATGGGGGGGGGGGAAACATGGATGAGACAATTTTTTTTTATTACCCGTACTCATTTTATTTTTCCTAACATAAATCACTAACATAACATGTTTATGACATGTTTTGCCCATAACATTTTGTCCTCCTTCCTTGTCATGGTCGGCCACTACTAAATTAAGGGGGAAATTGACATGCAAGTCCACCCTTTTATTACATGCACTAATAGATCCTTATAGATTAACCTATCACATTTCAAAAGTGTCACACATAAGTCCTATTAGCTGAATTCACATGCAATCGACTAAATCGAAGCTTAAAACTTTCACACATTCATATTCACATATTTTAGACAATAAATATCATATTCAAATAATTTGGTGACTCGGTTTAGCGGTCCCGAAACCGCTTTTCGACTAAGGTCACTTTAGGGCTGTCACAACTCTCCCCCACTTAAGAAATTTTCGTCCCCGAAAATCTTACCGGTAAATAGGTTTGGGTATCGCTCTTTCATAGAGTTCTCGGGTTCCCAAGTAGCTTCTTCCATCCCGTGTTTGAGCCATAACACTTTTACTAACGGAACCCTTTTGTTTCGCAACTCTTTCACTTCACGAGCTAGGATACGAATCGGTTCTTCTTCATAACTCATATCGGATTGAATTTCAACCTCTGATGGATTAATTACGTGTGATGGATCAGATCTATAACGTCGAAGGATCGAAACATTAAAGACATCGTGAATCTTTCCAAGTTCAAGGGGCAAAATCAATCTATACGCAACTGGACCAATTCGTTCAGATACTTCATATGGCCCTATGAACCTCGGACTCAGTTTGCCCTTACGGCCAAATCTGAGTATCTTTTTCCAAGGTGAGACCTTAAGAAACACTTTGTCTCCCACCTGATACTCAATATCTCTTCGTTTTAAATCCGCATAAGACTTCTGACTGTCTGATGCTGCCTTCAAACTTTCACGAATTATTTTTACTTTCTGTTCAACATCTTTAATCAAATCCACTCCGAAAATTTTACTTTCACCGAGCTCGGTCCAAAACAATGGCGTACGGCATTTACGCCCGTACAAAGCCTCGTAAGGTGCCATCTTAATACTTGATTGAAAACTATTGTTGTAAGCGAATTCAATCAAAGGTAAATACCGCTCCCATGAACCACTAAACTCGAGGATGCAACATCTCAACATATCCTCAAGTATCTGAATTATCTGCTCGGATTGACCATCGGTTTGTGGATGAAAAGTGGTGCTAAAATGCAGCTTGGTACCCAAAGCTTCTTGCAATTTCTTCCAAAATCGCGAGCTGAATCTCGGATCTCTATCCGAAACAATAGAAATCGGTACCCCGTGTAATCTCACAATCTGAGAAACATACAATTCAGCTAGTTTTTCCAATGAAAAATCCGTGCGTACGGGAATAAAGTGAGCCGACTTAGTCAGTCTATCCACAACAACCCAAATCGCATCTTTCTTACTTGCTGACAATGGCAACCCAGATACAAAATCCATCGTGACTCGATCCCATTTCCATTCAGGTATCATGATCGGCTGAAGTAAACCTGTGGGCACTTGATGTTCCGCTTTCACTTGTTGACATATTAAACACTTCGATACAAAATCGGAAATGTCTCGTTTCATACCATGCCACCAAAACTGACGTCTCAGATCGTTGTACATTTTTGTACTCCCCGGGTGAATTGACATTCGGCCACAATGAGCTTCGTTCAGAATCATCGAAACGAGTTCTGAATTTCTTGGAACACACAAACGATTTCTGAACCTTAAACAATCGTCATCACCAATTTGAAACTCTGATTCCATATTTGGAACACACTCAGCCCGTTTTGCAACCAATTCATCATCGACTTTCTGGGCTTCACGAATTTGATGAATCAATAATGGTTTGGCCTTTAATTCAGCTACTAACACATTGTCGGGTAGAACAGACAAGTGTACATTCATCGCTCGTAAAGCAAACAGTGATTTTCGGCTTAAGGCGTCCGCAACCACATTAGCCTTTCCCGGGTGATAATCAATGACAAGTTCATAATCTTTCAACAACTCAAGCCAACGCCTTTGTCGTAGATTCAAGTCTCTTTGAGTCATCAAATATTTGAGACTTTTGTGATCCGAATACACATGACACTTCTCGCCAAATAAATAATGTCGCCATATTTTCAAAGCAAATACGATGGCAGCTAGTTCGAGATCATGGGTCGGATAATTTTTCTCATGTGGCTTCAATTGTCTCGACGCATAGGCCACAACTCGACCTTCTTGCATCAATACGCAACCCAACCCAAGTAGGGATGCATCACTATAAATGACAAACTCTTTGCCTGATTCGGGCTGCACTAGAATTGGAGCTTCAGTCAAATAAGTTTTCAGTTGATCGAAACTTTTCTGACACTTTTCTGTCCATTCAAACTTAACATCTTTCCGAAGTATTTTCGTCATTGGTGTAGCTATCATCGAGAAACCTTTTACAAACCGTCGGTAGTAACCGGTAAGTCCCAAAAAGCTCCGAACCTTAGTAATATTTCTCGGAGGCTTCTAGTTAAGTATGGCTGAAATTTTGCTTGGGTCAACTCGAATACCCGATGCGGATACCACATGACCCAAGAAGCTAACCTCTCTTAACCAGAACTCACACTTACTGAACTTAGCATATAACTCTTATCCCGTAAAATTTGCAACACTAATCCCAGGTGTTCAGCATGATCGGTTTCATTTCTCGAATAAACCAAAATATCATCGATAAACACGACTACAAACCAATCCAAATACGGTCTGAAGATCCGATTCATCAAATCCATAAATACCGCAGGGGTATTAGTGAGCCCAAACGGCATCACTAAGAACTCATAGTGATCGTATCTCGTTCTGAAAGCAGTTTTGGGTATATCCGAATCTCGAATTCGCATCTGGTAATAACCTGATCTCAAATCTATCTTTGAAAACACTGAGGCTCCCTTTAGTTGATCAAACAAATCGTCAATACGTGGCATCGGATATTTATTCTTTATTGTCACCTTATTTAGCTGACGATAGTCGATGCACAACCTCATGGTTCCGTCCTTCTTTTTCACAAACAATACTGGTGCACCCCAAGGTGAGAAACTTGGTCGAGCGAAACCTCTATCCGTCAATTCTTGCAACTGAGCTTTCAACTCTTTTAACTCGGTTGGTGCCATACAATACGGAGCTATCGAAATCGGCGTAGTCCCAGGTACAAGCTCAATACCAAACTCTACCTCCCGAACAGGTGGTAAACCCGGTAATTCCTCGGGAAAAACATCCGGGTATTCACAAACCACCGGCACAGATTCGGGTTTCTTTTCTAACTCTTTGTCATGAAGTACATACGCAAGGTATGCTCCGCACCCCTTTCTTACATATTTCTGGGCCAACATTGATGATATTACAGCTGGCAACCCCTTTAAGTCCGTAGACTCAACTCTGATTATCTCATTATTTGCGCACCTCAAATCAATAGTCTTGCTTTTGCAATTCACAACCGCATCATGCACGGTCAACCAATCTAAACCAAGGATAACATCAAATTCATCAAACGGCAAAAGCATCAAGTCTGCCGGAAAACAGGAACCTCGAATTACTAGGGGACATTTCTTACACACTTTGTCGACAAGCACGTAACGACCCAAGGGATTTGACACCCGAATTACGAACTCAGTAGACTCAATAGGTAAAGTCTTACTGGATGCTAAGGTTTCACATATATAAGAATGAGTAGAACCAGGGTCAATCAAAGCAATCACATTAGTATCAAAGAGAGTAAAAGTACCGGTGATAACATCTGGCGAGGAAGCATCCTCGCGTGCGCGTATAGCATAAGCCCTAGCAGGAGCACGAGCCTCAGATCTGGTCGTAGCAACTCTAGATACTCTCTGACCACCACTAGCATTGCCCGTATTTCTAGATGGTCTACCTCGAGCAGTGGTAGCACCCGGTTTCCCACTCTGATTTACATTCTGTTCAGACAACCTTGGGCAATCTTTAATGAAGTGGTCAACTGATTCGCACTTGTAACAGGAGCGGTCATGGAATCTACAACTCCCCGAATGCCATTTACCACAATACTGGCACTCCGTTCTGTCTCGACGATCATTTCCAACACTGGCGATCGAAGTGACTCGTGTGCTCACAGGGGGTCGATCGCGATCTCGTCTAGAAAAAACCGAAGTGTCCCTAGACCGGCCTAAGTCATCTCTAAATTTCTTCGATGACTGTTGAAAGGGCTTTCCTGAAGATCTCTTACGAAACTCCTTTGCTCCCACATCAGCTTTCCTTTTCTCCTTACTGAGCTCCTCGGCTTTGCAAGCTCGCTCGACAAGCACCACAAATTCTCAGATTTCTAAAATGCCAACATACAGCTTTATATCATCATTCAGTCCATCTTCGAAACGTTTACACATCACAACTTCTGAAGAAATGCATTCTTGCGCGTACCGGCTAAGCCTCACAAATTTTCGTTCATAGTCGGTAACCGACATGGAACCTTGTTTGAGTTCAAGAAATTCCTTCCGTTTTTGGTCAATGAATCTCTGACTGATATACTTCTTTCGAAACTCGGTTTGGAAAAACTCCCAAGTTACTTGCTCTCTGGGCACAACAGAAGTCAATGTATTCCACCAATAGTAGGCAAAATCACATAGCAAGGAGATAGTACACTTTAGGCACTCATCGGGTGTGCAAGATAGCTCATCGAGTACCCGAATAGTGTTGTCCAACCAAAATTCAGCTTGCTCGGTATCATCGCTGTCCGTAGCTTTAAATTCAGTAGCCCCATGCTTTCGGATTCTGTCAACTAGGGGCTTATTTGACCTTATTTGGTCAGCTACCGGAGGTATCGTAGGTGCAGGGGTTGTGTTTGTCGGGAATGGAGGTTGTGGAACAGCCGTATTAGTTCGAATGTATTGGTTGAACCAATCATTCATCACGCTATAAAAAGCTTGTCTAGCTTTATCATTCGGATTACTAGCAATAGGTTAAGAGTCCGCCGGCGCTGTCCCTTGTGCGGGAGCAGGCGCTACACTCTCAAGATCATCAGCTACCGCTCGGTCGGGATCGGGATCCATTACTATAAATAAACACATTTGCAAATGTCAGAAATCACCACACTATCAAATAATCACATAATGGCATGTATAGCTAGACCCAAACGTATTACGGTAGTCCTAGAATCGACTAAACCGTAGCTCTGATACCAATTTAATTGTAACACCCCGTACCCGAGACCGTTGCCGGAGTCGGACACGAGGGGTTAACAGACTTAATTCACTTATTTGCACAGACCATTTTAAATTTCCAGACGAGCTGGCTAACTGCATCACTGTCACCTTAAAAATCATATCTCGAGTTCCAAAACTCGAAAACCAGTTCCGTAAATTTTTCCTGAAACTAGATTCATATGTCCATCTAAAAATTTTTTTCTAGAATTTTTGGTCAAGCCAATTAGTACAGTTTATTAGTTGAAGTATCCCCTGTTTCAGGGTTCGACTACACTGACCTTCCTGCGTTACGACTTGGATATCTCCCTGTACAGGGCTTCAATACTGATGCCGTTTGTTTCTATAGAAACTATACTCAAAAAGGAATCTATACATATATGGAATGACTTCTAATTATCTCTGGTTAATTTATAATTAATTTCCAAAGTCGGAACAGGGAATCCAGAAACCGTTCTGGCCCTGTTTTGAAAAAACCTAAATATCTCTTAACATACAACTCATATGATCGTTTTGTTTCTTCCATATGAAAGTAGATTCATCAAGGTTCGATTTCATAATTTATTCACTATTTAATTCCATTCCTACTATTTTTAGTGATTTTTCAAATTGACAACATTGCTGCTGTCAGCATCTGCCTTTAAGGTAGACTTTACCTATTTCATAGTTTCCATGATTCAACTAGCCCTTTAGCATATATAGCACAAAATATGATCATGATTAACCATTCCAATGGCTAATCGTTTCCAAACATTTCCATGCCTCTTAATGAACATATACATACAAGATGATTATAACATTATGCTCAAAATATATATAAGCCATTTTCGCATGGCTATCCAAATTTGTACAATACCGAAAGGTACATGACCAACATAAAAAGGGTAGTCCTATACATGCCATTTCAAAGTTCAACCGAAAGTTAGACACAACTAAAGTGTAGCATTCATATGGCTAAACAGATAATTTCATATGCACAAATTCTCAATATCATACTTACTTCACATTACCAACCCTTATATTCATACACAAAAGATCAACTTAGCCAAAGGCCGGTAGCTCATTTATCGACTGAGCGAATACTAATTGTAAGGGATCAACTAAATCAATGCATATACGAGACATACCTCATTGCTGGGATTTTACGAGCATATTAATTGAAACTATTACAGCAAGGTCTCTCATTCCCAAGCGAAGTACCTTCGGTATTTAACCGGATATAGCTACTCGCTCAATGCCATCGGGACATAGCCCGGATATAGTAACTCGCACCAATGCCTTCGGGACTTAGCCCGGATATAGTAGCTCGCACAAATGCCTTCGGGACTTAGCCCAGATGTAATAACTCGCACAAATGCCTTCAGGACTTAGCCCAGATGTAATAACTCGCACAAATGCCTTCAGGACTTAGCCCGGATGTAATAACTCGCACAAATGCCTTCGGGACTTAGCCCGGAACTAGTCACTAGCGCAAATGCCTTCGGGACTTAGCCCGGTTATCATCCGAATATTCATGCACATATCAATAAATCATGACACATTTATATCTCATTTTCATAATTAGAGTTCAAACACAAGTCACGTATTAAGCACTCCCATTTTCGACTCACTAGCCACATACAAACAGCATGGTTTAGTTTGCTTTATGACACGATCTCTATGCACATACGGCTACCCGTCATACGTATAGACTAATTAACTCATCATATAATTCAAGTAGAATCATCATATCACCGTATATTTGTTATGCTCATACATCATGACTTAATCAAATCATAAACTAAGTCTCATTGCTCGAAAACTTACCTCGGATGTTGTCGAACGATTTCGATGGCTATTCGACCACTTTTCCTTCCCTTTATCGGATTTAGTTCCCCTTTGCTCTTGAGCTTAATTTAACAAATAAATTGATTTAATCATTTGAGCATCGAAAAGAGGAACTCAAGGTACTTAGCCCATATATATATACATTAGACATTAAAGTCACATACATATGAAATCATGAATCAACTCAACATATTAACCCACACTTCCTTTTAGCCGATTGTCTAAGCCAAGATAAAAGCATCAATATGCTTGCCTCTAACCGAATACATGCAACACTAATCTTCTTCCTATGGCCGAATATGCATGTCTATGTTGAGGCTGATTATATGCTTAATACTTCCTACAAGTATGGTTACTTGTATTGATTATATATCATCTTATTTCAAGTTCAAAACTCGGCTAATACGCATATATACACTAGTAATAAAATACTAACATTTTGCACTTCACCTTACTACCATTTCACATCTACTTTCTACCATGGCCGAATGCATCAAGACACCATACCATTCAATTTTGGTCATGGGTTACACAAAGAACTTAATGTCTAACTCAAAAATGCCAAAAAGAAAATCCAAGAGTCATCAATCGCCATCACATGTATCATTACAAAGCTTCACACTTAGCATGCAAATGACATCAACACAAATCCACCTTAGCCGAAACTTAACTCATCTTCATGCCTCGTCACCACAACATCAAACATCAACCAAGAAGACAACACCCATGGCCGAATATCTTCTCCATCTTATAGCAAAGATTTAAACCATGGGCTAGGTAGAACTCAAACTAACAACTAAAAACATGCATGAATCTCATGGACAACATCAAACATACCTTAGTCTAGCAAACCACCATAGCCGATTTTCTCCAAGCTCTTTCCCTTCCTTTCTTTCCTCTATTCGGTCAAAGATGTTCAAGAGTGAACACTTTTTTTTTGTTTTCTTTCTTCAGTTCATGGCAATGGGGGGGGAACATGGATGAGACAATTTTTTTTATTACCCATACTCCTTATTTTATTTTTCCTAACATAAATCACTAACATAACATGTTTATGACATGTTTTGCCCATAACATTTTGTCCTCCTTCCTTGTCATGGCCGGCCACTACTAAATTAAGGGGGAAATTGACATGCAAGTCCACCCTTTTATTACATGCACTAATAGATCCTTATAGATTAAACTATCACATTTCAAAAGTGTCACACATAAGTCCTATTCGCTGAATTCTCATGCAATCACTAAATCGAAGCTTAAAACTTTCACACATTCATATTCACATATTTTAGACAATAAATATCATATTCAAATAATTTGGTGACTCGATTTAGCGGTCCCGAAACTACTTTCCGACTAGGGTCACTTCAGGGCTGTCACAGTGGAAGCTTTGCTTGTTGTCGTGTTATTTTGAAATCAATTGTTGTTTTTGAAAACGCGCCCTAAAGCTATCCAATTTCAACAGTTAAAATAAGTATTACCTATCTTAGTAATACATATTAAAAACCATCAAAAATAAATAAGAGGCCTTATTACATTTAAAAGCCTAAAACCTCAAACGTAATTAAAAGGATGTCCAGTTCACCAGAAGAAAATCAAACTTTCAGAACGGGTGGCCACTCCGAATTCCCTCACAGCTCCAAGCCCACTATGGTTGGGGATTACCTGCGTGGATGAAAATAAAATGGATGAGTTTGGGGAAACTCAGTGTGTAAAATAACCCAACCATAGTCTAAATCAGCTCAACCCACAGAAACAGAATAAGTTGGCCTTAGCCCAGAACAGAATTCAGAATAAAGCCCATAGGCCCATAACAGAACAGAACAGATATTACATGTTTATGCAGAAACCCAACCATATCCAACCGTATACACCCCCGTACCAACCTTACACCGTGTGGGGAGACAACTCGACCCACCCAACCGCTACACACCACAGAATTTGCAGCATGGCTGCCAGAACAGATAATGTGACAGAGTCACCAGATATAGATAATCGTGGCAGAGCCACCAGAACAGATATATGTGGCAGAGCCACCAGATCAGATATTTGTGGCATAGCCACCAGAACGCTTCCTCCATAATATAACCCATGTCCCCATGCAACAGATATATAATCATGGCATACATCAGATAGAATCAGATCGTCATGCTTTTCAGTCAAAATTAACCCTAGGGGTATAACGGTAATTTTGCACCTAGAGGTATAACAGTAATTTTCCATACATAGGGGTATTATAGTAATTTAGCTACTTTTAGGGTTTTCATGCATATCCTAACTATTTACGTACTATCAGAACACTTACCGCACATACTTACTGAATTGGGCCCGTTGGCCCATGAACCTGATCTTTGGCCCATTAAGCCCAAATTATCAAAATGTACGAAATCGCGCGTACTGCAATTTATTACTTTAGATTACCAAATATACAAACCCAACTATCTTATGAGCATTCGCACACTCGCAAATTCCCAAAATACTAACTTTTTGGCATTTCGGCTTTTCGGCTTTTGCCAATCTAGTCTATGAGAGGGTGTCAGTTACACACCTGTTTGCGACGATATGCTGACGAGATTCACACACGAACCGCCTACAATTGGATTACTAACACGTTAATCTAACTATTCAAATACAAACTACGTATTAACTCCTTACAATATTCGGCCAACCACACCTACAGATCATAGTAAGATTATAAGAAATCAATAAGCAACTCATTAACAATTTTTTGTCAGTGTTTACCACATAATCATAATTTCACTGCAAGCTGTCTTCCTGAGCAACAGTCACTAAATTATTTATAACTGGAGCTACGAAACTCCAAATCAAGTGCCGTTAATTTTCCATGAAATTAGACTCATATATATTATATCCATAAAATTTTCAGAATTTTTGGTTTTGCCAATCAATACCAGATTTTTCTCAATGTTTCGCATGTTTCACTGTTTGACTAATCTGACCACTCTTCATTACGAATCAAATTTCTCATTGTACAGAATTAAAAATATGTTCTCGTTTATTTCATTTGAAACTAGACTCAACAAGCTTTAATTACATAATTTATTCAGCTTCTAACTCATCTCCCACAATTTATGGTGATTTTCCAAAGTCACGTTACTGCTGCTGTCCCAAGCAGATTTATTACCAAATCACTCTTTCACACCTAACTTGCATGCTTGTTATTTAAACATGTATATCACCAATCAATCATCACATATCTATGATTTTACTTAAGTATAATCTCCATTTCATCATTTTAAAGCACAACATGTTAGCCGATTTTTCCCCTTAGCATCTAAGGCACATGAATGCTCATTTGTTTGGCTCAACTTCACCTATCTTCCATTTTTCATCAAAAGAACATGAAACAACAACCATTTCCTTCATTTTAATTCATGACTAAATGCTCACAACACAACTAAAAATCAAAATATACTTCAAGAGTTAAGGTAGAATCAAGAAGAACTCATGAACCTCAAAATAGAAGCAAGGTACCAAGAACTTACCTTCAATTTTCCTCCTCCTAATGACCGAATACTCAAGAGCTTTCTCCTCTCCTTTCTCTTCTCTAACTTTCAGCTATGATGAACAAAGATGGACAAAAATTTGTTCTTTTCACCCCTTTTTCTTTTAATAAAACTTCATATTTCATCCATTTAATTCTTTAATACAAAAGACATGAAATTCTTATCATGAAACATTTACCTAACCCATTATTATGGAACATTTACCTAACCTATTATCATGGAACATTTACCTAACCTATTATCAATTTGTATCAATTTGTACCATAAATTATGGATATCAAGTGTACATTTTGTCTACAACAACATGATGGCTGGACACTTCATGTAAAATGGGAGGTTTGTCATGCAAATCCTCCTATTTTGCACTCCTATTTATTTGGTCACTTCAATTTAGCCTATAGCATTTTCAAACATTTTCACATAGGTCCTATTTCATAATTTCACCCCCTTTTTGTTATGGAACAAAAATTAACTAAAATTGTCGGGTTCTATCTTAAGTTTGGGCTTTCTAGAGGCCCACTAACATAATTAAACCTATGCCAACATTCACAGGATTCCCGAAAATTGGGGCGTTACAGATTTAATGTGACATTGTTGCATGAATGCACTGTTTTGGATACCATGAACATTCAGCTAAGCTCAATTTTGCGTAAAAATAGTTAATTTGCATGTTTTGGGTTCAGGGACTAAATTGAATAAAAGTAAATCTTTAGGGGCAATTTTATAAAAATGTTAAAAAAGAACAAATTGTATGAAAGGAATTAATTTATTGTATAAATTAATATATTGATTGAAATTATTACTTTAGATCAAGATCGCTTGGAAAGTTGAGGAAAATAAAAAATTACCAAAATGCCCCTGAACTTTTGTATTTTTGCAATTTAGCCAGGTAAGTTCGTATGAACTATATTATGTGTATTTTTATTAAATTGAATGTTATTATGTGAAATTTTATTGAAAAAGAATTTATATTTATATATGTTATTATACAATTTGGCTTATAATGAAACGAGGGAAATTCAACGACGCTCGACGACTATCGAGTCTCGTTTGAACCTTAGGAATATTTAGGATAAAATGATATATCATTAGGGGTTACCATGTTTTGGCTGCTGGTCCCGTACGTTCTACTTGTGGCCGAGTTTTCCAGCATGTGTTGCAGTTACTCATCAGCTTGTGTGAGCAACACCATGTAGTTACGTCTTGACCGTCAGCTTGTGTGAGTAAACCTAGTGATGGCTTGAGAGTTAGCATCTATATGAGATATGAGATAGAGATGATTTCGACCATGTGTTGGCACATAGTGTGAGAAACTCCCACGTATCCGATATTATTCTAAATTGTTCAACGGGAAATATGTTGTTACGAGACGATATGAGTTCGATACGAACTAATACATGTATATACATGAAATACATGGAAATGATGGTACATGATATATTAAAATGGATGATATATTTATATGATGAAATGGTAAGATGATGATATGTATCATGACATGTATGTATAAATGAATATCCTTGATATGTTGATACATAGTAATTCTGTAAGTTGAGACGAGTAATGAACCCAAGTGTTACATGTTGAGAAAATAAGGCTATCAATGTTGAATTTATATAAAATATGTTCAAGTACGCTAACATGTGTTTTTGTTTGATGCTTAGGCAAGTGTCAAACTATTGGTTGAATGGTATTATGTTTACTTATAAGCCGTATTGAAATGGTAAGTGCTCAAATGAAAATATATTTGTACTCATGAAAAAGTGGTAAGGTTTAAATTATGCAAATTCTTATGAAATGGTTTATCATGTGATTAATTCTAAAAGAGTTATGTTTAAATGTACTAGCATGTGGCTATGGTTGATGATATGCTTGTGTCTTGTGTATTATGCATATGAAATGAGTGATGAAAAAAGGAATGATGATTTGAATTGATAATGTTAATTAAGCTAAAGAAAGTAAATGTAATGAAAAGTAATGACATGCAAATGAAAGGAAGAAAATTGAAAGAGACTTTTTATAAAATCCTACTTTGTTAGGGATGATAGGTCTAAGTGATGCTGTGGAATTATTCAATTTGTGAATTGTTGAATTCGACTTCATGAATCGTGTGGTATCGGTATATGATTATTCTTGAATTGTATAAATTTCATATTTGAAATGGATAGATATGATTAAAGTTTATACGAGCTTACTAAGCATTCCTTGCTTACGTAGTTGTTTTTCTTTACTTTTCAGACTATCTAAAGCTCGATCAGGTTGGAAGCTCGTTGGAGACTTATCATACTACTTAGCGATTATATTGGTAGATGTTGATGTCTTGGTTAAGGTTATAATGGCATGTATAGGTATTTTGGCAAATATTAGCCTATGTGTTTTGGTTGTGGAAATGGCCATTTGGTTAGTTTGCATTTTGGTCTTGTTTTGGTAAAATGATATATATTATAAGGTGTATATAAGTAGCTTTGTAATGGTTGATATATGACTTGTTATGGTTCAATGATGGTAGATAGAAAAGTAGTTGAATGTGCATATTAGATATGACATAATTTGTTGTGAATTGGTGTTTTTCCATATTAAGCATATATGTATTTGATGCTAATGGTTATGTGGTTCAGTTGGTACCAAATGGTATGTTTTGGTAAGTGACTTACATGTTGTGTAATGATGCAAACTTAGTTAAAAGTTAATCTATTATTTTGGCCAAATTGAGTACATGGTTATACATGTAATAATGTTGTCATTTGAGGTGCCTTTGAGCATATTGATTTGATGTTATGCATGATTTTGGTGCCTTTTGAGGGCTTATGTATATGTGCAAAAGGGATTATATGTACATGTTGAATAGGGTGAGAAAAATGGCTTGTAAAATAGCATATTTTCGTCTACACGGACATGTATCTTAGACGTGTGTGACACACGGCCAGGTAGCACGGCCATGTGTCCCTTGTAGTTTTCAAAGGGTTGTAAGTCAGCTTTTACATAGCCTGGCACATGGGCGTGTGGTTTGGCCTTGTGACCCAAGCCAGTGAGTTACACGGGTACGAACACGGGCTAGGACACGGGTGTGTCCCTATTTTGAGTGCCTACACGGCATAAGACATTAGCGTGTCTCTTGGCCATGTGCGTTACACAGCCTGGCCACACGGCCATGTGACCCCTGTAGTTGGTAAATTGTCATCTTTTCCCTGAAATTTCTATATGTTTTTTATTTAGTCCCGATTTACTTCTAATGTGTTTTTAGGGCTCATATAAATGACAATATGTATGTTATTGATTGGTTTTGCTGTGATTGATGATATGAATAAAATGTTTTAAAATTTTTGATAGTTTTAAAATGTAAACTTAGGTAATGCTCCGTAACCCTATTCCGACGACAGATACGGGTTAAGGGTGTTACACAATATGTTCACTATTATATGGCATGAATAACATACCCACATATTCACTTTCACAACATTAATCATAAACACATTACACATGTCATAGCATCACATTTTAGTTCGCATTATCACATCCACATAAGTACATTTATCACATACTAAACATAGGTGAGAGAACACTTACATTCATAATTTAGAGTATGGGTTTAGGCTACCTCTATACTCCCAATTAACACAATGAATCATCTATGAGCAGCTATTCCAAAACACTCACCAAAAATACTTTCACCAAGAAGTCGAAAGCTCAAACAAGGCTTTCCTTGCCCTTGTCTCTACTCGTTGAAGGTCCTATCGACTCTGATGCTTCAACAACATTATCACACAACCAACAATCAACCAATAATTTACCTCAAATAGTAGAAAACATAAATCTAAGCTAAGTTCTCTTGTAACTGAAACCTTCTACTTAGAAAACTTAAAACTCGAATATCTCAGTTTACACTTAATATTTTTACATGAAACGAATTGCATTCACCTGCGACTAATTCCTAACCATTAAACTACACAAAACCCCAAAATTCATGGTATCTACATACAAGTTATAACTATTTTAATGAAAATTCATTAAAATTGAAGAATTCATTAACGAAACTTCAAAGTAAGTTTAGAAACCTTCTAATTACATCAAAATTAATTGAAAAGCACTTTAAAATCATAGTTTTACTCAAAAACCCTAAATTCGCCATTAACGACCCCATTTTTGAATTTTATTCAAATTTTACAATTTAATGGTTAAGTACTCAATTTTAAGGATCCAATAACACTAAAACTAATAGGGAAATGAATTTTTACCTTCGATGGAAGAAAAATAGAGGTTTTTTCAAAAACTCGAAAAACCCACAACTTGATAATGAAGAGAAAACTATGGTGATTTTTAGTGTCTTTCTTGAAATCTATGGAGTTTTAAGGCTTGGGTGTTGATAGAAATCAAAGTAATATAGATTGGTAATAAAAAATTGAATGGAATTTGTTTGGATAAATAAGAGATGGCACAAACCAAGTAAAGGAGGAAAACTAACGTGAAAATTGTTGATGAGGGTGATATTAGGTTCAATTTTAAATTTTGATCTAACTACAACATAAACACTCTTAATTTTGACCTTGTTAAAAATCAATCCTTTTTTCTAAAATTAATGGTCGTTAAAACACTTTTTCAAAAATTGATTTAATTTTCTAAGAATCATTGTTGAAAACATCAATGGTGTACCATGTGATAAAATTTCGAACACTCTAAAGCTATAATCCCTAAAATACCCCTAAAACTCTTAGGCTTTTTTTCTGGGTGTTACACGACGACCACATTTCCTCGTAGCAACACCGATCGACTGTATGTAACATCACAGCGTCAAGTGGCCTGATGTCATAGTGTGACAAACTGTTTGGCAACGTCACAACTTGGAGAAGGTGACATTACAACATCGACCCTGAATTTTTAAAACTTTATGTTTTGGTTCTATTTCCTGCTCGGGTCTATAAAAGAGCTTTCGTAAACACAATTAAGGCTCGAATTTAATTGTATATCATATTATGAATGTGTTTGATAAACCGTAAATTATACATATTTTTACCCCATGTTTAATGCACTTTATAGATGATTTCTCATTAGAATTGGTGAATTCGATGCTCCTAATGCTTTAATTTCATGTTTTGTACTCAGGAGAGCACTAAGAGTCAAAAGGAGCCAAAAACGAGCCAAAAACAGACAAAATGGACCAAATCGAGAAGATGACACGGCTTAAGCCCTGCCACACGGGCAGCTCACACACCCGTGTCTTTCGAGGGTGTCGACCAAGGCTTTCACGATTCACACGGCCTGGCCATTGACCCACACGGTCATGTGCAATTTAACAGATCGAACACGGCCTGGCAATCACGTCACACGGCCGTGTCACACGGGCGTGTCCCTACTGAGCCCAAGTTAAGTCCAATTCAGAAAAGGCCACTTTGGAGGGTTTCTAGGCATTCCAAAGCCTATAAATACGCACTAGAGGAGGAGAAAAGGGGAGACGGAGAAGAGGGGTAAGGAATTACCCCAATGAAGCCGATTGATCCATCTCAGAAGCCGGATTCATCATCAAGACTGAAGATCTCTTCTCAATTCCCCTTCAGGAGTTTTGGGTTTTCTTTATGTTTTGTTATTTTTATACTTTTGAGATGTACTCTTATTTTATTATGAACTAAACCCCTTAGATACCTAAGGGGAATTAAACCTAAGACGAATCTTGTTATTGTTTTTTGAATTGTATGATAAATATTTAACTTGTCCTTAATTATATGTACTTAAATTCCCAGGATACTGATTCAAGACATACTCTTATTCAGAGGAGAAATAGACCCTGTCTAAGAGTACATTTTCCATAATTAAACGGAGTTGATTGCGCGCCTAGAAATAGGGTGACAAGATTTTGTCGGATTAAGGTGAAACCTAATAAGAGGATCCATAGATCAAGTTAATGCAACCCTAGAGTGTTAATTAGAGAAAAGTCTTGGTTATTCAATCTAGGGATTAGACGTTATTAGTCTTGAATAGGGATAATAACATAACTTAGGGATCTCTACGGAACAAGTTGAATGAATCAATCGCCCGATTCGGAGCCAGAATAACAAGTAAAGTCTAGGTGGATTTTTCCTTAGGTATTGTGTCAAGTCAATCAATTTTCCCAAAAGCAATTCCCTAATTGTTTTCTCTGTGCGTTCTTAGTTTAAATAATTAGTTAATTAAAACAAACCATTTTATTCTTAGGCTAGATAATAAAAAGATAGTTATTACTAGTACTTTTGGTTCCTTTGGGTACGATATCCCGGTCTTGCCATTACTATACTATTGTTCGATAGGTGCGTTTGCCATTTCGTCGTGATAATAGTTAGTCTAGGTTTGATCTTCATTATAAATATTTATTACTTGTTACGAATCACACGATCAAGTTTTTGGCGTCGTTGCTGGGGAACTGAAATATTAGGAACACTAAATTTTTATTACTTTAGCCATTTATTTTTCTCGCAATTTTATTTTATTTTATTATTTATTAAGTTACTTTTTCTATCTCTTGGCAAGTTTTTATAGTTTATGACTAGAAGAAACTCGTCAGGACCATTACTTTTTGACGAAGAAATCGATCGTAGAATTTGCAAAAATCAAAGAGAAATAAGGCGTAGTTTACGATACACGGAGAACGTGCGAGAAGACGATACTCAAACCCCAATCAATGAGATGGCTGAAAACCAAGGCAATCAGTTACCTTCTACAATTGCGACTAATCAAAATCCTACTCCACGTACTATGTATGATTATGCTAAACCTTCTTTAACAGGAACTGGATCTAGCATAGTTAGACCTGTTGTAGCTGCAAATACTTTTGAATTAAAACCTCAAACTATTCAGATGATACAACAGTTTGTTCAGTTTGATGGTTTGCAGGATGAAGATCCCAACGCTCACTTAGCAAATTTCCTGGAATTTTGCGATACATTCAAAATGAATGGCATTTCTGATGATGCCATTTGTCTTCGGTTATTTCCCTTTTCACTGAGAAACAAAGCTAAACAGTGGTTGAACTCGTTACCATGAGGGTCTATCACTACTTGGGAACAAATGACCGAGAAATTTTTACTAAAATATTTTTCGCCGGCTAAAACGGCTAAATTACGTAATGATATCTCTTCTTTTATATAGATGGATTTAGAAACACTTTACGATGCATGGGAGAGATACAAGGACTTACTGAGAAGGTTCCTTCACCATGGGTTGTCGCTTTGGCTTCAAGTACAAACATTCCACAATGGTCTAAATCCCTCGACTCGGCAAATGGTTGACGCAGCTACTGGCAGAACCATCAACAACAAAACACCTAAAGAGGCTTATGAATTCATTGAAGACATGTCACTGAATAACTATCATTGGCAAGTCATGAGGACTAAGCCAACAAAAACAGCCGACGTTTATAACATCGACTCAGTTACTATGCTGTCAAATCAGTTAGAACTTCTCAATAAAAAGATTGATAGTTTTCTTGGTTCTACGCAGGTACATACAGTAATGAGGTGTGACTCAAGCGGAGGAGGTGTGCATACAGAATATCAATCCTTCAATCCCACAACCAAAGAGGAACAAGTCAACTACATGGGTAATAATAAATTTAGATCTCAAAATAACCCATGCAGTAATACCTATAATGCAGGTTGGAGGAACCACCTAAATTTCTCCTAGGGTGGTCAAGGGAATCAAAAGCCACAAAATCCTCAGGGTTTTCAACAGCCACCTTATCAACAAGAGAAGAAACCAAACCTTGAAGAGATGCTTTCTAAATTCACCTTGGTGTTAGAAACCCATTTCCAAAATATTGAGACAAATCTTAAGAATCAACAAGCATCGATCCAAATACTCAAAACTCAGATAGGCCAGCTGTCCAAACTAATCTCCGAACGACTACAAGGTAGCTTACCAAGTAATACTGAACCTAATTCGAGGGAACACCTCAATGCAATTAGCATTCAAAATAAGGACGGACTCGTTGCATCCGAGCCAAAAATACATCAAAACAACGTGATGAACAAAGAACGAGAAGAGGTAAACAATAAGATTCCAAACAAGTAAGTACGAATCATGAACCTCGTGTGCCATATCCTAAAGCGATGACGAAAGACAGAACAGAAGAACAATTCGGTAAGCTTGTCAAACTCTTAAAGAAATTACATATTAACTTACCCTTTATTGAAGTTCTTTCACAGATGCCCAACTCAGCAAAATTCTTAAAGGAACTTCTGAGCAACAAAAGGAAATTAGACGCTACATCGCATGTGGAACTCAATGCAGTCTGCTCAGCAATTCTAAAGAATAAGCTACCTAACAAATTGAAAGATCTAGGGAGTTTTACAATTCCTTGCTTAATTGGTAGTTTATCTGTGAATAATGCTTTAGCTGATCTAGGGGCAAGTATAAATGTTATGCCATATAAAATGTTTAAACGACTCGGTCTCGGTAAACCCAAACAGACTAGGATGAGCATACAATTGGCTGACAAAGCAGTTAGATTTCCTAAGGGTATTATTGAAGATGCTCTTATTAAAATTGATAAGTTTATTTACCTAGTAGACTTTATCGTCTTAGATATGGATGAGGATAACGAGGTACCTTTAATTTTAGGACGACCCTTTTTAGCAACTGCCAGAACCATTATTAATGTAGGCACAGGAGAGCTAACACTTCGTGCAGGTGACGACGCAGTAACACTTCAAGCACGTGACTCAGTCAAAACCTCTAAAACTTAAGATAATGCTATAAAACCTATCGATGATAAAACTAATACTCAATCATCCTTGCAGGAACCCCCTCAAACCAAGACAACAGAGATAGTGCACTATTATCATGTAGAGAACAAAGACACCCATGAGGAACGAAGGCTTCAAATAGAGGAGCTAGATGAATGGCGAGCACACAAATTGAGAACACGTGATAAACTGAAACTATGCAAAAACAAGCCCGATACCTCTTCTAATCAACTTTAGGTTGGCGATAAAGTATTACTGGATGCCCCGATCCCCACATTGTCACTACCACACCAAATGAGAAAATCCCTCTTATGGTACTCAGTATTTTCCCATTCGGTACGGTTGAGGTGAGTCATCCCAAGTTGGCACTTTTAAGGTAAACAACACCCGATTAAAACCTTATTTTAAGATTGACAGCAGGAACGAGGAGTATGAACTCCTCAAACCACCATGATAAATCAACGGAGAGGTAAGTCGAGCTTAGACTATAAACAAGCGCTTCTCGGGAGGCAACCCGAGTACTATCCATTTTAAATTATTTTAAATTCAAGTTTTAGACATTTAGGTCACTAACAGAGTATTTGAAGCATAGGTTCCTAGCACCACACGACCGGTAACACAGTCGTGTTTAAGGCCGTGTGCCCAACACAGAGGGAAACATGGCCGTACGATACGGTCGTGCGAAAACAGGGTAAATGATTTCCCCAAAACACGGGATGTGATAAATCCCCACGACCGTGTGACATGGCCATGAGTGAACTTGATACGTACACAGGTGTGGGAATGGAAACCCACGGGCGTGCTAGGGACAAGGCTCGATTCTGTTTCTTCGACACGGGCATGAGACACATCCGTGCCGTTAAGCCGTGGATAACAATACACGGGCGTGGTACCTTAACATGGGCGGGACAGAAGTGAACAACGCTAGGCACGGCCGTATGATATGGCCGTGTACCACACATGCCCAAGACATACGGGCATGGGAGAATAGCCAATCACGACCTAAAATTGCAAAATTTGAAACACACGGGCTCACCCTCATACGTACATGGGCATGGCCCTAGGCCGTGTGGCCCTCCCCTATATAAGCAAATCACTGTTCATTTTCTTCTTCCTTTCAAAAGCCTTAGCCGAAATCTCCCCTTCTCTACTCCCTGATCCCTATTCTCAGCCACCACTACCCTCTCGTCCAGTTCATGTGGCAGCTTCATATGCTAACATCTCTAAGCACCTCACCTGATTCGAGCTTCAGTGTTTTCAACAATTTGACAACATTGATGCTACTCTACAGCAGAGTTGTCAGCACCTTCCCATCTCATCGCCAGTCCCGCCTCGCGAACCATCCACCGATAAAGATGTTTAGAAATATTTATTTATTATTTTCTATTTTTACTTATTATTGAAACTATTTCTATTTTTTTATTAGATTTTAGAATTTTACTTTTATTCTTTATTTCGGTTTTTTTTTGAATCCTTATACTTCCTAATATCTCCTAAAAAGTTCCTGATTTTATCACAGTTATATAGAACTCCTAAGCTCATCATCACATAGGAACTACAACTCCACCAGGGAAGGTTCTCCACGACTGCCATGTCCTGCTCGACCACGACCATAGCTACCACTAGATATAATATTCTTTTGGCACAGGACTTATAGCCTAATGAACCTCTACGACTGCCGAATTATCCTCCTCCACTCTCAAGCCGATCACTCTCCAAAACTCTAATGTCGAGGAATTCATCATACAGGAAGTTTCACTTCTCTCCCTATCTTATTTTTATTCTCTAACATCTATCATTGTACTTTGAAGGCAATGTACATCTTAAGTGTGGGGGGATTTATTTCACTATCAGAAAAAGATCCCTGAATAATCACCTTGTTCTCATGAAAAACTTGCATATCATATTTAGGATAAATTTTAATTGATTTATGATTTTGATTGATATATTTTGAATTAAGACATAGGGATTTATGCATTGATTATTTAAACTTTAAGACATTAGAGAATCAAGCATGATAAGTTGATTTTTAAGAAATTAAATTATAGGTTGTTTCCCCAAGTCTAGGTATTACTTTGAATTAGAATTCACGAGTCTAAACATCAAAAAGCCATAATTGTTTGTGAGATTTTTGAGCCTTTGAGCATCTATTCATCCTTTCATGCTCACTTTTATTATTGCTTTGAGTGCGTCAGTATTGAACTGTTATTCTAGAACTTGCTTGATTATGCATGTCGAGACCACACTATTTGATTTTATATATCAAAATGATTAAGGCACTTAGGATTAACCCACTCATGCCATGAAAAGCCTACCTCCACGATTAACCCCTAGTAAACCCCTTTGAGCCCAACAAACCAATTCTTGTATTACCCTTAATATTAACCTTTAACCCATTATTGTTGAAATCCCCTAAATTAATCCCTATTTTTGTCGAGATTTGAGTTGAATGGATTGCCTAGTTATGTTTTGTTCTTGATATTTAGTCTATATTATTTAGCTTGTTCTTAAAAAAAAACACAACTATGTATGCATATCTGTAATTTCATATTCTGAGAGAAGCTCTGTTGTACGTAAGTGAAGATTAACTCTTTTTCTAGTTAGGTAACTTTTCAATTGAATCTCGATTCTAACCCTTTCTTTCAACTTGTGACCACACCCCCAAACCAAGCCTCATTACAACCCTCTAAAGACCTTTTGATTGATGTATCATCTTAAAATTAAAGTGGTGGAGATTTGATTTTCACGCAAGGCTATGGTAATGACTTTCCATTATTGACTATTGAGTGCTTCCTCTTTTGTCCTTAAAACACCTCGAGTGATTTGAGTGAATCTTTAGTGAGGATATAAAACTCTGTGATATTCTGAATTAAAGGTAATTACTTAGATGAGGGAAGACACTTATATTTTCGGGATAAAATGCTCAACTTGGAATGATTGAAACTTTATGTTCTTTTAGTTAAATTCTCAATGTATGATTACCTATGGATTAATTTGAGATATTATTGATAGAAATTATAAGTTGAGAAGGATTTATTCTAATTATGAGTTGAAAATTTTGCTTGAGGATAGGCAAATGCTTAACTGTGGGGGTATTTGATAAACCATAAATTATACATATTTTTACCCCATGTTTAATGCATTTTATAGATGATTTCTCATTATAGTTGGTGAATTTGATGCTCCTAATGCTTTAATTTCATGTTTTGTACTCAAGAGAGCACCAAGAGTAAAAAAAAGCCAAAAACAAGCCAAAAAGGGACAAACTGGACCAAATCGAGAAGATGACACGGCTTAAGCCTTGCCACACGGGTAGCTCACATGCCCGTGTCTTTCGAAGGTGTCGACAAAGGCTTTCACAATTCACATGGCCTGGCCATTGACCCACACGGCCCTGTGTAATTTAACGGATCGAACACGGCCTGGCAATCACGTCACATGGTCGTGTCACACAGGCGTGTCCCTGCGGAGCCCAAGTTAAGTCCAATTCGAAAAAGGCCACTTTGGACGGTTTCTAGGCATTCCAAAGCCTATAAATACGCACTAGAGGAGGAGAAAAGGGGAGACGGAGAAGAGGGGTAAGGAATTACCTAAAGGAAGCCAATTGATCCATCTCAGAAGTCAGATTCATCATCAAGCTGAATATCTCTTCTCAATTCCCCTTCAGGAGTTTTGGGTTTTCTTTATGTTTTGTTATTTTTATACTTTTGAGATGTACTCTTATTTTATTATGAACTAAATCCCTTAGATACCTAAGGGGAATGAAACTTAAGATGAATCTTGTTATTGTTTTCTGAATTGTATGATAAATATTTAACTTGTTCTTAATTATGTGTACTTAATTCTTGCTTTGATATCCCAGGATATTGATTCAAGACATACTCTTATTCAGAGGAGGAATAGACCCTGTCTAAGAGTAGATTTGCCATAATTAAGCGGAATTGATTGCGTGCCTAGAAATAGGGTGACAAGATTTTGCCGGATTAGGGTGAAACCTAATAAGGGGATCCATAGATCGAGTTAATGCAACCCTAGAGTATTAATTAGAGAAAAATCTCGATTATTCAATCTAGGGATTAGACGTTATTAGTCTTGAATAGGGATAATAACATAACTTAGGGATCTCTACGGAACAAGTTGAATGAATAAATCGTCCGATTCGGAGCCAGAATAACAAGTAAAGTCTAGGTGGATTTTTCCTTAGGTATTGTCTCAAGTCAATCAATTTTCCCAAAAGCAATTCCCCAATTCTTTTCTCTGTGCGTTCTTAGTTTAAATAATTAGTTAATTAAAACAAACCATTTATTCTTAGGCTAGATTATAAAAAGATAGTTATTACTAGTACTTTTGGTTCCCTTAGGTATGATATCCCGGTCTTGCCATTACTATACTATTGTTCGATAGGTGCGCTTGCCTTTTCGTCGTGATAATATTTAGTCTAGGTTTGATCTTCATTATAAATATTTATTACTTGTTACGAATCACGCGATCAGTGTTTAGGACATGATGGAATGTTTGAATGATTTTTTTATGGTGTATTTGACATTAGTTGTTTTGATAACAATTGTAGCATCTTGTAACTAAAACTCGCGATCGGGCCGGGCAACAAGTGTTACATAGCTTACAGTACTTGTTCAATAAACAAGTGTTACATAGCTTTCAGTAGTTGTTCAATAAGTTAGGTTAGTTATTTTATGATGTGTTAATTTATTTGAACTAATTTTTCTTGCATTGAATAGATTAGTAATTGCTTGATCAGTAAGTTATTCAATTATTGCATAGTTCCTATATTAATCCCTATGAAAGAACGATCATTGAAATACTTGCTAAATTGTTTCATTATAACAACTATACTACAATTTGACACCGTCATGCTAAAAGCTATGTTGTGCTTACATTGTTGATTATATTTGTATTTTTTTAGAGTAAGCATATACGAGAAGTTAAGTATGAAGTTTCATCATCCTAATAGCCAAGTCTTTTAAGCATTTTGATGAATTTTCACAGTCTTTCTTATTAGTTGTACCCTTAGTTTATGTTACTCAATTTCACTTACTACAATTTACATTCGTATTCAAATCTTATTACCAAACTTTTAATTCATTTATCCATTATTAAACCTTAGTAAGATAAAATTTAGATATGCAAGATCCTAATCAAGCACACCAAGAATGACACGTTAAAAGTGCTTACATTTGAAGACTATAGAAATTCGATCCATAACGAAAAAAAGTGTTATGCCTTAAGGCTTTAAACAAGGCCAAAACTGCATGTTCTAGCATACTCGCGGTAATGACGCCTATGGCTTGCAATTGTATCCTCACCAATCACTAAGTTTACGAGGGAATTACATGATATAATCATATTAGCACTTCCACATAGTTCTCATGTTCACATACACATAGAGATACATCATGCTTTATGATATGAGGCAGATTTCCAAGTCACAGCATTATATCTCTTTGCATCCATTCAACTTCTTATTTTGTTCAATTCAAATAACAGATTCACTTATTAAAGTATTTTAGCACTTAATGCTCCCAACATGGTTTTCTTGTACTCATTGCACTTTTTGTGCTTTTCATAATTCCACTTATTATTAAGCTAACCAAGTTACCATTTATCATTCACAAATCTTAGCTCATTTTAGCAAAAAATCACAGTTCACTACTATAACACCCAGTTTAGGCGAGACCTGAGTTTGGATAGTACTTTAAGAGTAATCTAAGTGGCGTGGTTCTATTCCCCAATTGATACTTTTGGCTTATGGATCGGGTACATAATAGACCTTAGAATATTGTAAGAAGTATTCTTAGAATGTGCTGAGTCATATAGAAGAGGAGGTTGGTAAGAGTATTGAGGATTTTTGGGTTATTGCCAAAGGTATTGTAGGCCAAGCTTGTTCAGTTACTATGCTAGTTTCATTCTAACAAGGTGGTTAGGAATGAAACAAAAAGGGATGAATCAAATATATATAAAGATGTTAGATTCTAGTATACTTTTCTCTACAGTTGTAAACCATTTATAATGCAGTTTTAAAAGTTTGTAACACGTGTCAAATCCCACTATGAGAACATGGGTCATATATATACTGATATGAGTTTGAAAGAGGGGTTTTTTCCTCTTTTTCTCATTCAAGGTGCTATGGTTGATTTTCCTTGGAGCTAAGAATAGATCTCTCTTGTTAAGTTAAATCTAAGGATCAAAATTCACGCAGAAGGTTGGTTCATATCTTGGGTAAGTATTATAGTCTTGCATATTGAATTCTAAAATAGTAAGTCTGATTTTATTGCATGTGAAAAGTAAGATGAAAAAGTGAGGCTTTGTTTTAGGGTTCTTTGGGTTTGAGATGGTGGTAAAGGTTATACGAAGGAGTTTTAATGGTGCTTATGTGTCTTATAAGCAGTAGTTGCTGTAGTTCATGTTAGATGTTAGATCTAGAGTTCAAGTTGATATTCGTAGTAGTCAGATGAGTCTCTAAGTTGACTCTTACATGAATACTATTCATATGAGGTATTACTATGGAAATTGAACAAACTATGAAATCGAAACTAGGAAAACAAAGCAAGATGGCTATGCTATTATGTGAATGTTTACTATGGTTAACATACTTGATTTGTATGGAATATATGTTATGAGATAAGTGTTAGACTGGGCGTATGATAATGAATTAAAGTGTCAAGTCCTGAGTGAGGTCAATGCATAAAAGGTTTGTTAAATGAGTCTATGTCGGTTCACTGCAGTGCAATCAAAAAGGGGTCTGTCAGGACTTTAACCACAAATTTTGAAAGGAAAAGTCCATGGCCATGTGTTGCGTGTAAATATGTAATGCAAATGTGCAAGTATACATGTCAATTCAAGTAATATAATGATGAGTGAGTTGGTAAAGTATTACCGTGGATTTAACTAATTAAACTATGAAAAAGAAATAGAGTATAAATTGATGAAGAGAATTAATTAATGAACTAATAATATCAATTATAACTGAAAAAATGACAAAACAATCTAAATGTCGTGGCAATTCACAAAGAATAAGTAGAGAGTATTTCTGTTGTTAAATGATAAAGGTTGGAATTACTCAGGGAATATTTTCATAACATAATAATGCAATGGCAAAATTTTGACTAACTACTACCTAGAGTTTTACTACTATAGTCTACTTATTTCGAAAGTTAGACTTTAGTTATTATCCTGAGTCTGTGTATGTCAACAAGACTCATGAATGATAACCACACTAACGTTCTTCACTTGTATAGATCGCAACTTCAATGTCTAGAGTGCTGCAATTATTCTTTTGAATACTCACGTGTATCAATCGATTAATAATCTGATGTATTTAATCCTTTCATATTCAAATCCATCTAAGAACATAACATACAGTCAAATATGCCTAGAGCTTGCACGCATGCATCCAAAATAAGCATAGATTGAATGAAACAGTAATTGTAATCAAAATCATATCATGGGCATTACAGATAATTCAATATTCACCCAAATAATTCCAACCCAAAGATAATTAGCTCATGGGTTGTGTAATGAAATCCAAATTTAAACTATTCATCAACATTCTTCAAGATTTACGAATCATGAAAATTAAAACAAAAAAAATAGAACAAAGGTAGAACTGCAAGAATTTCTTACTACTATCCAACTTCTTCTTAAGATTTTACGGAAAACCCAGGGCATATTTCTCTTCTGCTTCATCGCATATGTGATCTCTTTTTAGCTGCTACCCTCTTGTTCTCTTATGAACTTTTCATGCAATTTCTCTATAGGATTTTGTTGTAGAGAGAGAAACTGCTCTTTTTCTTTTCTTTTCTCCTCACAATCCGTGTGTCCTTCTTCCCTTCTCTCTTTTCCTTTTACAGGGTAGATATGTCCCTCTCAGCACACATATTTTTCTCCTCTTTTTTAGGATGATTTATCTGGTACATGTATAGCTGGCTGAGTGTGACGTGGATTGAGTGCTATGTCATCTTCCTAGAAATGCCATGACATTTCTGTTGGCAATCTATCCCACCATTTTCCATAGCAATGTTTCACCTCTTTCATTCTCTTTTACTCTTCCTGTTTTCCTTCTTCTTCCCTCTTTCATCCTACCTGTACCTACTACCAAAGACTACCAAACATCTTTCCAACAATTAAAAGTAACATAAATTTATAGTTAAAACACAATCCAAGCTTTAGTATTTAATGCTCTATTAATAAGCCTAAAATGCAAGCATATTTTCTTAATTACAAGCTAATACTTCAGTTTAGAAGCCTGAAATATAACTCTTTTCAAGAGTTATTGTAACACCCCTAGCCCGAATCCGTTACCGGAACAGGGTTATAGATTATTATCGAATTTTACAATTTAAACAGACAGAAAATTCAAACATTTCATAATATATAACATTCATGTCAGAAACTAATTATAATCATACATATTGTTCCTAATACGAGCCCTCGAGGCCCAAAATACACTTTAGAAACAAATCGGGACTAAATTAGAAACTCAGAAAATATTTCGAAAACATTTAAAATTTTCAAAGCTGCATGAGTCACACTGCCAAGAGACACACTTGTGTCTTAGGCCGTGTCGGCATTTGAAATAGGGACACACGTTTGTGTCCCAGCCTGTAACACCCAAACCCAGCCCAGACGCTATGGCCGAATTTGGCGCGTCACATTGAAGTGTTTTAGTGAAAACCTTGTTTTCATTGAAAACCCTTCCTTAAGATATAAAACCTTAGTTAACTTATGAAAACACTCGTTTCAATTGCGAAAGCTTTGTTTAAAACATTTGATTTAAGAAAACTTATCATAATTCAAGAAACCATGTTCAACCTCTCATAATTACATCGCATAAAAATAATAATCCAAATAATAACAAAAAGGGGAGGCCTTATTACAATCCAGTCTAAAATCACTTAATAAATAAAAAACTAAATGCTCTTTTTTTTTAGTAGAACGAACAAGTCCAAGCTATCTTGCTAGCTGGCCACCCAGAGTCCCTCTAAACATCGAATGTGACAGCCCAAAATTGACCCTAGTCGGGAAGTGGTTTCGGGACCGCTAAACCGAGTCACCAAAATGTTTGAATGTGATACTTATTGTCTAGAATATGTAATTATGAATGTGTGAAAATTTCAAGCTTCAATTTGGTTGATTTCATGTGAATTTAGTTAATAGGACTTATGTGAGAAAATTCTAAAATGTGATAGGTCAATGTGTGAGGACCTATTAGTGCATGTGGACAAAGGGGGGACTTGCATGTCAAATTTCCCCCCCTACTAGTAGTGGCCGGCCATGATGGGCATGATGCACAAGTGTGCAATTTATTTTATGGAAATTATGGCATGAGTATGGCACAAATAAGATATGTTAATTTGTGTCATAAAATGTTGGGATAAAACAAATAAAATAATAAAAAGGAGTATGGAGAATACAAAAAAAAAATGTGTGTGTAGTTGTTTGTCCCCCCCCCCATTGCCGTGAGCTAAAGAAGAGAAAGGAGAGAATTTTGTTCATCCTTTTCTCATCTTCATGCGTGCCGAAACTAGAAAGAAAAAAACAAAGAAAAATTTTCTCATCCTTTGGTTCATCCTTGGCCAAAAATTTTAAGGAGGAAAGAAGAAGAAAGGTGAAGAGATTCGGCCATGCATGTAGCTAGGCTAAGGTATGTTTGATGATGTTCCATGAGATGCATGCATGTTTTAGTTGTTAGCTTGAGTTCTACTTGGCCCATGGTCTAAATCTTGCTATGCGATGGAATTGGCACTTGACCATGGATGCATCATTCTTGGTAGGTGTTTGATGTTGTGGTGATGAGGCATGAGGATGAGTTAAGATTCGGCCTAGGTGGAGGTTGTGTTAATGCCATTGCATGCAAAATATGAGGCTTGTTAATGATGCATGTGATGATGGCTTGATGATTCTTGAACCTCCTTTTTAGCATTTTTGTATGAGCACATATGTGCATTGGTTGCTAAATGGAGAAGAATCGGCTAGCAAGATGTGTGCTAAGGCCGAATGTAACTTTGCATGTTGATGAGCAATGCATGTGTTAAATCGATGAAAAGGGGGAGGATGCTTTACTAGTGTGTGTATATGTGTGTATTAAGTGTTGAGATCGACCCCAAAAATAGACATGCATATTCGGCCAAGGGGAAAGAAATTAGCTAATATGTTGTGTTGATGCATGATTTTTGCATGTATGAGACTTTAATGTCTAATGTATAAATATGGGCTAAGTGCCTTGTGTTCATCTTTTGATGCCTAAATGATGAAATCAATTTATTTGTTTGATTAAGCTCAAGAGCAAAGGGGAAATAAATCCGATAAAGGGAAGGAAAAAGTGGTTGAATAGCTAGCGGAATCGTTCGACAACACCCGAGGTAAGTTCTTGAGTAAGAGAGCTTAAATTACAATGTGATTAAATCATGCTCTATGTGTGGCTATTGAGCCGAATGTGCAAGGACGATATGTGCCTTGTGTTTGAGTTTCGCAAATGAAAATGAAATATGAATGTGCATGATTAATTGAATGCTGTCCGGGCTAAGTCCCGAAGGCTTTGTGCTAAGTGAATATATCCGGACTAAGATCCGAAGGCCTTTGTGCGAGATACTATATCCGGGTTAAGTCCCGAAGGCATTCGTGCGAGTTATTAAATCCGGGTTAAGTCCCGAAGGCATTCGTGCGAGTTGTTAAAACCGGGCTATGTCCCGAAGGCATTTGAACGAGGAGCTATATCCGGTTAAATCCCGAAGGTACGTGATTTGGTAATGAATGAGCTTGCTGTAAAATTCCAGCGAATACTCGAAAAACATCCCAATATGGGGATATGTTACGTATGTGTTGAATTAATCGAGCCCTTACAAATAAATGTTCGCTCAGTTGATAAACGAGCTACCGGCCTTCGGCTAAGTTAGTCTATTGTGTATGTACATAAGGGTTGTGAATGTTGTGAAGCAAGTTTGATATCGGTAAATTGCGTATTATGAAATATTCCATTTAGCTAAATGTGTGTTATTCTTTGTTTATGCTGGAATTTCTTGCTCAAAACTTACTAAGCATAAATTGCTTACTTCGTTCCATTGCTCCTCTGTTTTATAGATTTTTTGGTTCTCCAGCTATCGGACTCGGGATCTTGACGTCGAAGTCGCCCACACTATCAAAGGCTCTTATGGGTACTCTTTTGGTTGAATTTTGATATGGCATGTATAGGACGACCCATTGTTGTTTTTCGAGTACTTTATGTGATGTATAAGTTTTGGATAGCCATGTGAAAATGGCTTATATGTGTTTAAGTATAATGTTATAATCATTTAGTGTGGATATGCTTGACAAGGATTGGCCACGGGGATGGTTAATCACTTTCATAAATTATGCTATGTATGCAAAAAGGGCTAGTTGAACCATGAAATAGGTAAAGCCTACCTTAAAGGTAGATGCTGACAGCAGCAGTGACTAGATTTGGAAAATCACTAAAAATAGTAGGAATGGAATTAAATAGTGAATAAATTATGTAAACAAACCTTGAAGAATCTACTTTCATAGGAAAGTAACGAAACAATCATATGGACAGTACAGTAAGAGATATTCGGGTTCTTGTGGAACAGGGCCAGAACAGTTTCTGGATTCCCTGTTCCGCCTTTGGAAATTCACTATAAATTGACCAGAGATAATTAGGGGTCATACCATATATGTATGGATTCCTCTCTGAGTCTAGTTTCCATAGAAACAAACGGCATCAGTATTGAAGCTCTGTGTAGAGAGATATCCAAGTCGTAATGGGAAAAGGTCAGTGTAGTCGACCCCTGTAACATGGAGACTTTGACTAATAAACTGTACTAAT